>NW_024704742.1:32818841-32906752 GCF_018977255.1 Callorhinchus milii | reverse complement strand
TGTGTGTTACACTCTGGGTCTCTGTGTTACACTCTGGGTCTGTGTGTGTGTGTTACACACTGGGTCTCTATGTGTGTTACACTCTGGGTCTGTGTGTGTGTGTTACACTCTGTGTCTATGTGTGTGTTACACTCTGCTGTCTATGTGTGTGTTACACTCTGGGTCTATGTGTGTGTTACACTCTGGGTCTCTGTGTGTTACACTCTGGGTCTGTGTGTGTGTGTTACACTCTGGTCTCTGTGTGTGTTACACTCTGGGTCTGTGTGTGTGTGTTACACTCTGGGTCTGTGTTTGTGTGTGTTACACTCTGGGTCTATGTGTTATGCTCTGGGTGTGTGTGTGTGTGTGTTACGCTCTGGGTCTGTGCGTGTGTGTGTTACGCTTTGGGACGGTGTATGTGCGTTATGCTGTGTGTCTCTGTGTGTGTTACACTCTGCGTCTGTGTGTGTGTTACACTCAGGGTCCTTGCGTGTGTTACACGCTGGGTTTGTGTGTGTCACACTCTGGGTCTATGTGTATGTTACTCTATGAGTCTGTGTGTGTGTTACTCTCTAGGTCTGTGTGTGTTTTACACTCTGGGTCTCTGTATGTTACACTGTGTGTCTGTGTGTGTGTCGCACTCTGGGTCTGTGTGTGTGTTACACTCTGGGTCTGTGTGTGTGTTACACTCTGGGTCTGTGTGTGTGTTACACTCTGGGTCTGTGTGTGTGTGTGTTTGTGTATGTTTGGTCATTCAGAACTCTGCAGCTCGTGTACTGTCCCGCACCAGGCTTCGGGACCACATCACTCCCACCCTCGCTCACCTCCACTGGCTCCCCATCCCCCAGAGGATTGATTTCAAGATCCTCATCCTCACCTACAAGGCCATTCACGGCCTTGCTCCCTCCTACCTCTCCAACCTACTATCCCCCTACCTACCTGCCCATACCCTCCGTTCCTCTGGCGCCGGTCTGCTCCACGTCCCCCGCCCCAACTGCCCTACCATCGGTGACCGGGCCTTCAGCCTCTCAGCCCCCGAGGCTCTGGAACTCCATCCCCCAGTGCCTTCGCCTTGCTTCCTCCCTTTCCTCCTTCAAGGCCGGTCTCAAAACCTTTCTCTTTGACCGAGCCTTCAGCTCCCCTCTCGACTCTCTTCCCCCTCCTCGCTCCCTACACAAACACACAGACCCAGAGTGTAACACACACACAGAGCCAGAGTGTAACACACACACAGACCCAGAGTGTAACACACACAGACCCAGAGTGTAACACACACACACAACCCAGAGTGTAACACACACACACAGACCCAGAGTGTAACACACACACAGACCCAGAGTGTAACACACACACAGCCCCAGAGTGTAACACACACACAGACCCAGAGTGTAACACACACACACAGACCCAAAGTGTAACAGACACATAGACACAGAGTGTAAGACACACATAGATGCAGAGTGTAACACACACACACACAGACCCAGAACACGCACACACACACAGACCCAGAGTGTAACACACATAGAGACCCAGAGTGTGACACACACATAGACGCAGAGTGTAACACACACATAGATGCAGAGTACAACACACACATAGACACAGAGTGAAAGACACACAAACACAGACCCAGAGTGTAACAAACAAACACAGACCCAGAATGTAACACAAATACACAGTCCTAGGGTATAACACAAACACACAGACCCAGAGTGTAACACACACACACACAGACCCAGAGTGTAACACACACACAGACCCAGAGTGTAACACACACACACAGACCCAGAGTGTAATACACACACACAGACCCAGAGTGTAACACAAACACAGACCCAGAGTGTAACACACACACACACAGACCCAGAGTGTAACACAACACACAGACCCAGAGTGTAACACACAGACACACACAGACCCAGAGTGTAACACACACACACACACACAGACACAGAGTGGAACACAACACACACAGACACGGAGTGTAACACACACACACAGACCCAGAGTGTAATACACACACACACAGACCCAGAGTGTACACACACACACAGACCCAGAGTGTAACACACACACACACAGACCCAGAGTGTAACACACACACACACACACAGACCCAGAGTGTAACACACACACACACAGACCCAGAGTGTAACACACACACACACACAGACCAGAGTGTAACACACACACACACAAGACCAGAGTGTAACACAACACACACACACAGACCCAGAGTGTAACACACACACAAACACACAGACCCAGAGTGTAACACACACACACACACACAGACCCAGAGTGTAACACACACACACACACAGACCAGAGTGTAACACACACACACAGACCCAGAGTGTAACACAACACACAGACCCAGAGTGTAACACACACACACAGACCCAGAGTGTAACACAAACACAGACCCAGAGTGTAACACACAGACACACACAGACCCAGAGTGTACACACACACACACACACACACACAGACACAGAGTGGAACACACACACACACAGACACACACACACACACAGACCCAGAGTGTAACACAAACACAGACCCAGAGTGTAACACACAGACAGACACAGAGTGTAATACACACACACACAGACCCGGAGTGTAACACACACACAGACCCGGAGTGTAACACACACACACACACACACACTGACAGGCGTTCTCTGTTGCTGGTGACTGTTTATGGAAAGAAACGGCGAGGAAAGAAGAGAGGAGAGAGAGTGAGTGAGAGGGAGAGAGAGAGGGAGAAACGGTGAGTGCGTTTAGCGCCTCAGGACGCCGCCCCCTCCCTGACACCTGCCATCAGCGGCGCGCGCACCCCCCCGCAGCGGCGCGCGCACCCCCCCCCCCGCAGGGGCGCGCGCACCCTCCCCTCCCGCAGGTGGCGCGCACCCCCCACCCCCCCCCCCCCCACCGTGGCGCGCGCTCCCCACCACCCCCACCCCGCAGTGGCGCGCGCATCCCCCCCCTCCCGCAGGTGGCGCGCGCGCGCCCCCTCTCCCCTCCATCAGCGGCGCGGGCAGCCAACAGCTCGAGCACAGAGAGAGAGAGAGGGAAAGGGGTGAGAGAGACAGAGTGTGTGTGTGTGTGTGTGTGTGAGAGAGAGAGAGGAGAGACCCCACAGAGAGAGAGAGAGTGTGAGTGAGTGAGTGTGAGAGGAGAGAGAGAGAGAGTGTGAGTGAGTGAGTGAGTGAGTGTGAGGAGAGAGTGTGAGAGGAGAGAGTGTGTGAGTGTGTGAGTGAGAGGAGAGAGTGTGAGAGAGTGAGTGAGAGGAGAGAGTGAGCGAGAGAGTGAGTGAGAGGAGAGAGTGAGCGAGAGAGTGAGTGAGAGGAGAGAGTGTGAGAGGAGAGAGTGAGTGAGTGAGTGTGAGAGGAGAGAGTGTGTGAGAGTGTGTGAGAGAGTGAGTGAGTGGAGAGAGAGAGAGTGAGTGACAAGGGACTGAGTGACAGAATCCCCTGTGGCGACAGACACCAATCCCCGGAGAGAGAGGGAGAGAGACAGAGAGGGAGAGAGAGAGAGAGAGAGAGCGGGTAAGAGAGACACAGCCCCGGAGAGGGTAAGAGACTCACTCACTCACTCACTGACTGCTCAACATGTTGGTTATTTATTCCGTTATTTATTTTCACTGACCGGCAGGTAACTGCCCGCTCGGGCAGTGTAGTGACGAGCTGACATATTGACTGAGTGACAAGGTTACCGACTGACTGGCACTGGCACACTGGCACTGGCACTGACTGACTGGCACTGGCTGACTGGCACTGACTGGCACTGGCTGACTGACCGGGTTGTCCAGCTCTTGCTCTGAGGTGATTTTATGCCGCGCTTTTGCTGGTGTCGTGCGTTTCACCGTCGGAAACTTCCCGCGCTTCAACCACCGAGAAACTCTCCTCGAGGTCCCTCACCACCACCTCCACCGCCGCCCTAACCAAGTCCCCCCCTCACCACCACCCTAACTACCACCCTAACCAAGTCCCCCCCTCACCACCACCCTAACCACCGCCCTACCACCACCCTAACCAAGTCCCCCCCCCCCCCCCCTCACCACCACCCTAACCACCACCCTAACCAAGTCCCCCCCCACCACCACCCTAACCACCACCCTAACCAAGTCCCCCCCTCACCACCACCCTAACCACCACCCTAACCAAGTCCCCCCTCACCACCACCCTAACCTCCGCCCTAACCACCACCCTAACCAAGTCCCCCCTCACCACCACCCTAACCACCACCCTAACCAAGTCGTCCCCCCCCCCACCACCCTAACCAAGTCCCCCCTCACCACCACCACCACCCCCCCTAACCAAGTCCCCCTCACCACCACCCTAACTACCACCCTAACCAAGTCCCCCCCCACCACCACCCTAACTACCACCCTAACCAAGTCCCCCCCCACCACCACCCTAACCACCCCCTAACCACCACCCTAACCAAGTCCCCCCCCCCCCCCCCCTCACCACCCACTCTTAACCACCACCCTAACCAGGTCCCCCCCACCACCACCCTAACCACCACCCTAACCAGGTCCCCCCCTCACCACCACCCTAACCACCACCCTAACCAGGTCCCCCCTCACCACCACCCTAACCACCACCCTAACCAAGTCCCCCCCGCCCCCCACCACCCTAACCACCACCCTAACCAAGTCCCCCCGCCCCCCACCACCCTAACCACCACCCTAACCAAGTCCCCCCCGCCCCCCACCACCCTAACCAAGTCCCCCACTACCACCACCACCCTAACCAAGTCCCCCCCCCACCACCCTAACCAAGTCCCCCACTACCACCCTAACCAAGTCCCTCACCACCACCACCACCCTAACTTAGTCCCTCACCACCACCACCACCCTAACATAGTCCCTCACCATCCCCATCACTCTATCCGACTCCTTCACCATCACCCTAACCGAGTCCCTCGCCATCACCCTAACCGAGTCCCTCGCCATCACCCTAACCGAGTCCCTCGCCATCACCCTAACCGAGTCCCTCTCCATCACCCTAACCGAGTCCCTCGCCATCACCCTAACCGAGTCCCTCGCCATCACCCTAACCGAGTCCCTCGCCATCACCCTAACCGAGTCCCTCGCCATCACCCTAACCGAGTCCCTCGCCATCACCCTAACCGAGTCCCTCGCCATCACCCTAACCGAGTCCCTCGCCATCACCCTAACCGAGTCCCTCGCCATCCCCCTAACCGAGTCCCCCCATCACCCTAACCGAGTCCCTCTCCATCACCCTAACCGAGTCCCTCTCCATCACCCTAACCGAGTCCCTCGCCATCACCCTAACCGAGTCCCTCGCCATCACCCTAACCGAGTCCCTCGCCATCACCCTAACCAAGTCCTTCATATTCAACCGGGTTCCCCACCTTGACTGGATTTCTCTCTCTCTCTCCCTCTCTCTCTCTCTGTAATTGGCGCTCAAGTGAGAGAGGTTGGTGTAAGGTGTGAGATGCTGACAGGAATGTTTTTTTTCCGGCAGGGCTTCAGTGTAGGGGAGGTGGGGTACCTTTAAGACACAGCAGTAGCGTTTTACCACAGGTTTTCGTTCTGTTGTGTAGTGGAAAGAAAAGCTTCTAAGCCTTATAAGACCAAAGCTGCGTTACTTTGCTACCAACCTGGCTCAGTCAGTAGCACTCTGGCCTCCTGAGTCAAAGTTTGTGGGTTCAAGCTCCATGTCAGGACGTTGAACTGGGCCAGTGGTTGCTAAACCCTTTACTTGGCCAACCAAGTCAATGTTTCTTGATTGAATATTTCTTGATTTGTGGCACAATTCTATTCTGTGAGGGACAGCCCCGAAAGTAATGCCACCTTTCTATTTTCTCAATGTTCTTTCATTTGTTAACTTGCAAGACTTAATATAGACACACAATAAGCTTTTTGAATACATAGTTACAGTAATTTTTCTACAGTCGCCATCATGATCTGCACACTTGCGCCAATGTGGAACCAATGGCAGTATGCTTTTAGGGTAAAATGATGTGCATGTGACCTTTCTGGTTTCCTTGCAAAACACGGCTAACATTGGTGGAACCCACAGAGCACAAACGTTAGAGTAACCAAAGGTTACCAATAATTATCTCTATGGCATGATGACCAATACGAAAACTCTCACTCAACTCACACTCAACTTTTAAGACCTATCTTTAAGAACTTGAAAGTTTAGTTTCTCCACTTTTCGTACAATTTACCTAAGTCTTGCAGTATTCACATCAACACATAACTGTCCATACAATTTCATCGTGCAATTGTGAATCTCATTCGGCAAAATCCCCCACAAATGTGAGAAATTCAATTACTGCTCTCTGCTTAACGAGCGGATCAACGCGAGGAACTGCTGTCCTGTGCCTCCACCTAGTTAAAAGTATCTTGAGTATGTCTTTTTATTACTGTACCACTTACCACTCTTTACAAAATAAATAGGAGGCATTACTATTGGTTTGTCCCTCGTATTTTGTGATATCTATGATTATTTTGTTGGCCAAGGTTGGCCACCACTGGTCTAGGCTGACACTCAATTGCTGGTCTGGGAATGCGCTTCAGTGCTGGGGTTGCCCAATCCTTCAGATGAGAAGTTAAATCGAGGTTCTGTCTGCCTATTCACGTGTACACTAAAGATCCCATGACGCGACTTGAAAAGAGAAGGGAGTTTCTCTTGATCTCCTCGCCAACGATTCCCCAAATGAGAGAGAGGATGGTAGAGTGGGTGTTCTGGAAGGATGACATGAGAATCTGATCTGGTTAGAGATCAGAATGGCTGCCTTCATCCATACTGATCTTGTGAAATAAAATAGGTCACTCACTTTATTTAGGGTCTTTGTGGAATATTGCTATGTGCAAATTGTCTGCCCACATTCACCTACAGAATACAGTCACTACACTTTACAATAAATCCAGTGAAGCCTTTGAGACATCCTCCCTATGTGAAAGGCGCTATATTAATTGTAAGGATTATTATTATTTAATTACAACAGTCCTTTGTTTTGTTTCCTATAAATTAACTGGATTATCAATTAATTTGTGATTTCATACATAACTGAATTACTAACTCATTTTGTGAGATGTTGTGAGATGTCTTCGGTAAAATGAGGCACAATCATATTTTATTTTACCTTATAATCCTTTTGTCCTCAGCATGGATATACCAAGAATGTGGCACTGACAGTACGTCTGCCATCACTTGTGAGTAGCAAAACAAAACCTTGATCCAAAGCAGTATATATGCTACCTGGTAGTGATTACGAAAGTGAAATCCTATCCTGGTGATCATGTAATTTAGTAATGTATTTTGTAGTAATGGTAACCACAAAGCACTGATAAATTTCACAATACTTATCCAGCTAATTGGCTTCACCGAGTTGAAGATATTCCTTTTTCCACAATTTACATAGCACCTTTCACCTTTAAAGGAATGTCTAAAAGTGGCAGTGGTTTTGGAATAGAGTTCCAGTGGACAGGAGATCAAATTTATAGGCTTGGCCACTAATGGTTTAGCAGAGGGAATGGTCAGAAGGATGGAAGTTATGGACTGGAATATAGGGCAAGCGATTACAATGATAAAATGGGGGAAGACTGTGAAGGGCTTTAAGAATCAGGACAAGGAAAGGCTAATTGGATTCAACTGGATGTGAAGTTGTTTCTAAACCACTTGTAGTTCATACTTGTTGGTTAACATCTGAATTCTGAGATACCTGATTGCCTCAGGAATCTTGTTCAAATGGCTATTCGTGTATGAGCTGAGAAGCAAACATCAGTTAGTTATTTGACCAAGGGAGGGCAGACATCCAACTCTATCTTTAGCCAATGGGTGCTTTCAAGCCAGGTTTGCTGGATTGCAATCAGGATTTGGAGTCCGAGCTTTGATTCTTCCACTCTATCCCCTTTATTAGTTAAAGGTGCTTTTGTCATCTTAATTGAGATGAAATAATTCATCATTGATCAGATGGAAATTTCCAGTTGTAGGTAGTCCATTGTATACTGAGTCATTGAGCAGAAGTCTTTACTCTCCTGAAAACGTGCTGAGATTGGTAACTTATTTATGAAATGCTTCTGATGTGATATTGAACCATACAGATCAGGAAGAACACAAAAATCGATCCCATCTGTTATTCCTGACGAGCACTAATTTGGCTGGTTTCAGCCAGGATTGTGGTTACTGTCCTGTGAAGATCCTCCCACCATTACTGAAAGCAGATGTCTGCAGATAGTTGATGAGAAAACTCTGAGGCTTGGGACGACAGCTGCTGCAAGGCACTACTTGGAGTCAAGGTTTGGGAATGCACCATCATATATCCAGGGCTTAGTATCCACCTTGATTAGTATGCAGAGAGGTAAGCAATCCACGACTGTTTGTGGGAGACTACTGCGCGCAATTGGCTGCTGTGTTTCACCCACAAAATGCATGGTCAATCCACTTTACAGTATGTCCTGTGAAGCTCTTTGAGACGTCTCAAAGACGTGATGAAGTGCTATATCAAATGCAAGTATTATTCGTATATATTATAAGCAGGTACCGCTCAAACTCTGTATTTCCAACTATTAGAACCATCACTTAATTGGTAGGCATGTGTGTCCACGCTGTGGGCAGGAGGATGGTGACAATGTGGAGTCCTGTAGCTCAGTGGTTAGAGCACTCGCTTTGCAAGCGAGAGACCTGAGTTCAATTCCAGTCAGGGCGAAACCTTGGGCAAGTTTCCTTACTCCACACAGAGCCTAATAATAATCCCTCCAAAACCAAAAACAATAATAAATTGGCCATTTTCAATCCATGACTGTTTGTGGGACATTGCTGTGCGCAATTGGCTGCCGCGTTCGCCCACAAATATACAGTCAATTCACTTTACAGTGTGTTCTGTGAAGCGCTTTGGGACGTCCTCCTGACGTGAAAAGCGCTATATCAAATGCAAGGATTATTATAGGATTATTATTTTTAATGCTCTCACACATTTCATGCTGAACCTTGCTGATCACTAGGGAGCCCCTGGACCTATTGTCGAACTAGTGAGGGTTCAAACCACTTGTTGGATGTCGAATGACCAACTAATGATCATTCTCCTTAGGGGTGAACTGAGATTCCTTGGGGCTGAGCTGACTCCGGGTAATGTGCTTGGCAACGGAATGCTGGAATGGAGTTAACTCTTTGTTAATCTTGAATTTATAATGAAATCACTTATCGCCCCAACTTCAGCATCCATTTTTTTTAAAAATGGAACAGCGAAAACAAAGACCAGTTTGTCTGCTCTGTAATGTGCAGAGCAGTACATAGACTAAAATTCAAAGTTGAAATTGCATTTGCTATTACCAGCGCGGTTCAATGCATGCATCTATAAAATGAGCGAAAATGCTAAAAAGCAACATTGTTTTGTTGAGTAGGCTTTCCAATGGTACCATTGTTTGCTTCTAGTATGCATGATTCAGGAGAAATTTTGAAGAATCTGATTCAAAATAAAAATGTTTTGCATTTTTATCATATTTGATTAATTGTTTTAATTTTTTTATATAATGGATTTGCTTTCTTGGTCCTGTATTGCATTGGGGTGGGTTATATGAACATTCATTTTTATAGTCTTAAAAATACTGTGCTCGTTAGCAAGATGTCTATAATATTGGTTTGAATATTGTCTTAGGTTGTACATAAAGGGAATAGAGTGCAAAAGAAGAAAGGAATAGGAGGGATAAGAGTTCAGGTGGAGGATACACTGATACGCAGTGGTTGGGCCGGATGGTGTATTTCCGTTCCGTTTCACTCTATAATATTATATAATGGAGTCCTGTATCTCAGTGGTTAGAGCACTCGCCTCGCAAGTAAGAGACCTGTGTTCCATTCCCAGCAGAGCGAAATGTTGGGCACGTTTCCTTACTGCACATCCTCTATTTACCCAGCAGTAAGTAGGAACCCGGATGTTAGTTGATTGCTGGATCGCTTTTCCGGGGGTAATAGTTCTTTCAAAAATATTGGTCACTCAATCCACGACTGTTTGTGGTACACTGCTGTGCGCAATTGGCTACTGCGTTTCGTCCACAAAATACACAGTCAATCCACTTTACAGTATTATCCTGTGAAGCGCTTTGAGATGTGTCAAAGACGCGATAAGGCACTTTATCAAATGCAAGAATTAATGTGATATACTTGCGTTTATTTTGGCTTTTGGTTTTTGGATTACTTAACGATATTAAATACAGTGCCGATGGGATCCAAGGGTGAAACTTTTCTTTAATATACACGCCTGATAATAATCCCTCAAGAAAAAAAACAGTAATAAATTGGTCACTTCAATCCACGACTGTTTGTGGGACACTGCTGTGCACAATTGGCTGCTGCATTTCACCCACAAATATACAGTCAATTCACTTTACAGTCTATTCTGTGAAACGCTTTGAGATTTCTAGAAGACGTGAAAAGCGCTATATCAAATGCAAGGATTATTATTATTATTATCCTGTAATTGTATCTGATTAAACCATTAATACATAGAGTTACTAATATACAATCCCAATAAGACAAAAACAAATTAAAGATGGAATAGCACTTTGTTTTGTAATCAAAGAAAGGTTTCAGGGTGATTCGATTCAGCAGATAACAGCTGTTTCACCAGAAGTCTGAGCTCATTTTACAACCAATCGGTGTTAAAGTGAGACATACTGAGTTACTATTGTGTTTGTCAGTGCAGTTGGTATGGAAAGAAATCATAGTTACTGTATATAATGAATTTGCTTTCTTGCTGACTTCTGATGATTTCCTAATTGACAGATATTTTATGTTACATTTATATTAAATTGATGGACAGATATGTTGCTTTGTTTAATGCCTATAAACCTTTTGAAGGAATAAGGTGATATTGTAATTTTTTAAAGTGAGGAATGTGGTAACTGTGATACTTTTCCATTTTTGGCATTGTATCAGTAATGAATTGGGTGATGCAAATTACTGATCCAAGTAAAGCTTCCTCTCTTCCACATAAACAATACACCTTCATCTCACTTCAGAAGATCACTTTTATTGCAGCATGATGTGCTCGCCCTGCACTGCAGTGGAGTATCACAGCCTTGACTTTGAGTTCAAAGATGTCAGCTGGTAGCACTTTCACCTTTGAGTGAGAGGTTGTGGGTTCAGCCCCATGATGAGACTTTGAACTCACATAGTCGAGGCTGACACGCATTGTGGTGCTGAGGGAGTGCTACAGAGGCCCTACATTTAATTTATTACTAAAAATCGAAAGGTTTGATTTTACACACAGAGTGTTATTAGCACATGGAATGCCCTACTAATAATGGTAATGCTAACGGAGTTCATAATCATTTTAAAAAAGAAATAAGGCAAATTTCTGATAATGCAAAATATGAAAGGGTATGGGGAGTGGGACCAAACAGATAGATCTTTCAGACAGTCAACATAGACACGAAGGGCCAAATGGAATCCTTATTTGTTTTTAAAATTGAATGGGAATTTCCTTAACTCATTCACTAGTAATCATAATATATATTTATTGCTTCTATTTATTTACCCCAAAATGCTCATTTTAAAATGTTTTATATGTAATTATAGGCCCGGTGAATTACATAGATAGCGATTTAGATGAATTCTGCAAGAAACTAGTACAGCTTTAGTTACTTAAATATCGTGCTAAAAGAATAATTTGATTCTGCTAGAAAACAATCCAAAATTAAAGAAATCATAGTTCTATAAGAAATTACTATTAATTGTTAGGTACCGTACTGACCCACTTTCAAGCACTTTTTTCTATGTTAATAAATATTTACGTTTAGAGGGATACTCTGCAGTGTCCAGTATGCAATGAATGTAGTACCTAATCAGCAGACAATGGGTACTAGAAAAAGCCTCTCATTTGTCTTGGACGAGATGATTTGCTTCAATCAGGGTTCTGGATAAAGAGAGGTTTGGATGAAGAAGGCCATTTGATCTCATCTTTCCAGAATAATTATATTAATCCTTGCATTTCATATGTCACCTTAGCACATTGTCAATGACGCAAAGGCTTCACAGGATTTATTGTAGAGTGTAGTGATTGTGTATTTTGTAGGTGAACACTCACCCATGCACAGCAACCTGACCTCAACCATCCTTCTGGTAACCTGTTCGAGTCATTAATTGCCCTCTGTGTAAAGAAATATTGTACTTCCTTGTGTCTATCCTAAAATTGCCCTTTCCAACCCTAAATCTGTGGCCTTTTGTTCTCCTGTTGCACTCCGAGATGCTGCCCCGCGTGAAAGGCGCTATATAAATGCAAGTTGTTGTTCCATATGAAAATATGACTTTCTCAATCCCATTTAAAATCTTATATATAATCAAATTTGGTTGAAAATATGGGTCTCTTTGACTGGTGTAAATTTAACTTTTTTTTGCTTCTTTTTTGTGTGAAATAACAGTTTGCATTCCTATGGTGTCCTTCACTTAGGATTATTTCAAAGTTTCAAAGTGCTTCATGGTCGGATGGGGTCGGAAGTCGAGACATGGAAGGGGGAGGTGACAAGAACAACAACAAATTACATTTGATAGCCTTTTAACCGAGAGGACGTCTCAAAGTGTGGTAGAGAGAGTAGGTTATAAGATGGGACTTGAAGAAAGATTGAGTGTCTGAATGGTAAACAGAGGGATTTTCAGATGTTAGGGACATAGAATTTGAAAGCTCAGATGCCGATTGTGGGGTGGAGAAGACGAGAGGATACACAATAAACCTGAGATAACCAAGCAACAACAACAACAACTTGGATTTATGTAGCGCCCTCTACGCTGGACGGCGTCTCAGAGCGCTTTACAGTAACGGATCCCGGGGCTGAGCCAGGGGGAGGGGGAGGAAGGTAACCAAAGGCACGGTCGTAGAGAAAGGTCTTCAGCAGAGACCTGAAAATAGGAAGAGAGGGAGCGAGGCACAGGGAGTGAGGAAGAGAGTTTCAGAGCCTCGGGGAGTAGTAGCTGAAGGCACGGCCACCGAGGGTGGAGCGGAGGACTCGCAGGACAAGGAGGAGGCCAGACCCGGAGGAATGAAGGCAACGGGTACTGTTTTGAGGAGAGAGGAGGTCAGAAAGGTAGGGGGTTGCAGAAGAGTAGAGGGATTTGAATACAAGGGTGAGGATCTTGAAGTCGATCCTCTCTGGGACAGGCAGCCAGTGCAGTCTGGCAAGGATGAAAAGAAGTCCATGACCTCCTCACAGTTGGCATTTGATATGCAGATTGAGGAGGCCTGAGGAGGGGCACGGAGGAGGTAGTGGGTGGTGGGAAAAAGGATTTTAGGGTTGTGTTTAGCCTCCAAGATGATGTTGGAGTAGAAGGCCGTTTTTGCGCGTGTCAAGGAACGGCGGTAGCTGTGGAGATGCTCGAGCCACAGTTGGTGGTGGACTGTCCGGCCAGTTTTCCGCCATCTGCGCTCGAGCAGCCGGTTTGGGGTTTTTAGGCGGCAGAGGTGTTGTACCAGGGGGATCGGGTGGGTTTGGAGATGGTCCTGGATTTCAGGAGGATGAGGGAGTTGAAGGTGGAGGAGAGGCGATCATGGAGCAGCTGGATGACTGCTTCAGGATCTCCTCGAGTGTAAGGCCAGAGGGATAGGATGTTTGATGATGTGAGGGCCTTTGTGATGGTCTCGGGGGGTAGCCTTTTCCAAGGGCGGTAGAGGATGGTTGAGGGCTTGGTGGAGGAGAGAGGGATGTGGGAGGAGAAGAAGATGAGGAAGTGGTCTGAGATGTCCTTGTCCACTGTGCTGAGGTCGGAAATGTCAAGGCCGTGGGTGATAACGAGGTCAAGGGCATGACCACGGTTGTGGATGGGTGAGTTTATATGAAGGGTGAGGTTTAGGGAGGAGAGGAGGGCAGTGAAGTCAGCAGAAGTGGTGCAGGGGGAGTTTAGGTGGAGGTTGAAATCGCCCATTATGAGCAGGCGCTCGGAGCAGAGGGACAGGGAAGAGAGGAGAGTAGAGATGTCTGTGTGGAAGGAGCCGGGGGGCTTAGTCGGGCAGTAGACAAGGAGGTGGAAGAGGGTGAGGTGCTCGAAGGAGGGGACGCAGCCAGAGGAGTAGGGGGTAAGACCAAGGGAGGCTTTGGAAATGAAGGCCACCCCACCGCCACATGGTTTGGACTGGGGGTGTGGTGGAAGGTGCAGCCTGGAGGGGAGGCTTCCACTAGGGGGACGGGGTCATTGGGGGAGAGCCAGGTTTCGGTCAGCCCAAGAATGTCAAGGTGCTCGTCCAGGATGAGGTTATGGATGGTGAGGGCTTTATTTGAGAGGGAATGGACGTTTTGGAGGGAAATGCGGGTGGGTTTGCAGGAGGGAGGAGAGGGAGGAGAGAGTGATGCGGAGAGGATTTTGGGGTGTACAGGAGAGATGGTTGTGGAGAGTGGTGCGAGTGGAGAGTTGGGGAGGGTACGTATGAGGGAGCGGGAAGTTGGGTTTGCCTTAAGGAGGCGGTTTGAGCGGAGGGAGTGAATGATTGGACACTTGGGGTTACTGCTCTGGGACAGCCAGTGCCGGGAGCCACGATGGGCCCGGCGGAGGATGCCCAGGCTGGAGCAGAGGGAAGTAGTGATGGGGTTGAGGAGAGAGAGAAGGCGGGGAGGGCGGTGGGAGAGAAGGACAGAGGGGGAGTAGCGGACAGAGGGGGGTGGGAGGAGAGACATTTGGAGCGGAAGGGGAGGCTCAGGTCGGGGCGGCAGCCAAAACGCGCACACAGAGACCGGGAGCGAGCGGTCAGCGGGACGGCATCAGCCCTCAGGCTCAGCCTCCCAGGTCAGGGCTGGGATGGCAGAGGGGTGCGAGTCGAAGAGTGGTCTCTGTTTTTAGTATTTACCCAATGGGGGACAGAGTCAAACTTTAATCATATGATGTTTGTGGGTATGGCTTTCAACCTGGAACCAATTCATAATTGGTCTTGACACCAGCCATATTTTTGTGAATTCTGTGCTGTCGCCAGCCTTCTATCAAATTCTTGTTTGCCATTCCCAGCGGATGATCCCATGATTCTTGTCAAAGGTTTGAGGGTTGCTTAGGTGACTGTAAATATTCTCCTAAGAGAGACTATCTTACTGTATTGTTTTTCCGAGTGCTCCACCATGAGTGAAAATTACTGTCATTGAGCTGCTGGGCGAAGTATCTTATAATCTTTAAATTGTAAACTTGTAAGGCCTGTGTCAAGGGGCAACAGCAATGACCGTCTATGTGGAAGACTGCATGAGCAATTTGTAACTGCACAAAGTACCCTTCTGGGACGCAATCTCCCGGGATGAATAGTTTGCTCGATTAATTGGGCAAAAGGAAAATTTAAGTTAGAGAGAACCGAGTTTATTTTTGCCAAATTGTAAACTATATTTACTGACTTCATTAAAGTTGCTGTGTTGTGGGTGAATTTGAAATATGGAAATTGTATGTGCAAACAAAGAGTGTATAGTTAATGTGCTCAAGCTTGCTGCCCACATTGTCATATTGTTGCAGTCTGCAATATACTATTAATGGCTTTTTGCTTAAGTAGTAAGATACCAATTTCCTCTGCATTTTTACAATACACATTTTTTCACTTTGTATTACAGTACTTAAATCAAATTAACAGTGCACATTGACCAAGGTCATCAGTTTGAGTTGGATGAAGTGGAAACATGGGGTATTGAAATAGCAGTCAATAGTTCCCTATCCAGTACCATTTTTTTCTCTTGCTAACGTTTGCTGCAACAATACAAATTGAAAGTTTTTTTTGTGTGGCATATTTAATGTAAACTAATTTACACAACCAGTTATTCATGACACTTTAAATTAGGAGAATTCTCCTAAACACATGGGATCTTTAGCACCCACCCGAAAAAGCACAGGTCCCACCTCAGTTTAATATATCATCTGAAAGAAAGATGACATCTTTAACAATGCAGCAATGCACTGGAGTGTCAGACTAATGCTTGGACAACAACAACAAAATTACATTTATAGAGCGCCTTTCATGTCGGGAGGACGTCCCAAGGCATTGGATTGTGAACCCACAGTCATCTGTGTCATGTGCAAGAGTTCTACCAAACTGAGCCAAACTAACACTAATGCTACTCTCTGGAACGAACACGTGTCATCGATTTTGCTTATAAAGCATAATTTCTGAAGGTAATAATTGTAGTCTTCCCATTGCTTTGTATTTTGAACTTTTCTGGTTATTGTCCTCTATAGAAATTGGCCATTGCTGTAAAACTTATATTTTGTTTAATGATTGCAGGTTTATTACGCAGACGTGTTTTTAGAAGCCACTCAACACAGTCCGCCACCCTAGGCAAAACTTGTTCCCTTAGAAGTTCTGCAGCTTTAGCTTTAATTTGAAAGTGATAATTTTACCTTAAAACGCCTGGAGGCCACCACTGACGCTAGCTGCAGCTCTGCCCATCTCTCCGGTTGAGCATTTTATTAAAAAAACACTATCGCAGAAATCTGCCGCTCTAGGCAGCTAACACGTTTGCCTATAGCTAGATCGGCCCCCGGGCATTTTACCAAGAATTCCTAGTTTCTTTGTTTCCCACCTACTCTTATTTATTTTCTACCTAGGTCGCATTTTTTAAATAATTGCAAACACCCACTTTAAATATTTTTTTTAAAAAATGGATGTTTATAGTAAAATGCTTTGTTTAACATCTCACTGGAGAAATAAACCTGATTTCCATGAGTGCAAAATTACATCTGTTGAGCTGTGCAGTGTCCATTTTAGATTGCATTACTGTATTCATTTCAGGGTACAGAAAGTAATTTCTGTGTGGGAGTTAATGCTCCATATGCATGCTTTTACTCATGCAAAGATTCTGAAGGCTTCCCCCCCACCCACCCTCCCCCCTGCAAAAAATGTAATGTTACTAATCTGATGAGTTTAAAAAGAACTGGGTCTTGTCCTTTGCAATGTCAAACTGAAGAACTGTACAATGTGATCCAATATTTATGTAGAATAAATATGCATTCACTGCATCCTATTTATCCTAGGGACCAACTCAACTTGCAATATATTGCGACAGGTATGGGTTGTGAGTGTAAAACTGTTTATTGTCAGGTCTGGTTGTTGAAAAACATCTTAATTGTATTTGAATAGTTTAGATCTTTTAGCAGCAATGTGGTCACAAAGGTCACCTTGCTTAGCGCTGTTTATGTAAGGAATGGAAATATTTCTCAATCTTTTATTCGTGATTATCCCTTGGGTGGAACAATGCAAGCAGGTGATAGAAATAGAGGATTGACTGAAGTATTGAAAACATGTTTATGTTGTGAATCAATGTCATACTGGCAAATGCATTCACAAATATTCAGGTTATACTTCTCAAATGATATGGGGTTGTATGTTTCTACTGAGTAATACTAAAATGGATGCGATGGCAATTATTACTATGCTCATGTACATTACTTTTGTTTATCATGAAACGTGCTACAATTTCTAGAATATTCTGTGTTACTTTTTTTNAACCTCAAATGACTCGAATAATTTTGACTGGTAAACAAATGCCTTCTCGGTGAATTTTAGTGTTTGGTTAAGTTTGTTACCTCACATTGATGGAAGCTTCCGTTCAGTACAACAAAATGTACAGTCAATTCACTTTACAGTATATTCTGTGAAGCGCTTTGAGACATCATGAAGCCGTGATAAAGCGCGATATCAAATGCAAGGATTATTATTTTAAGTTGTCTTTGAGTGAACCCACAACCTTCTGGCTTAGAGGCAAGGGTTTACTGGCCTGTTAATGGTTGACCAGACAATCTGGTTGATCTTAGAAGTGTAAGTATGTCTATTTAATAAATTGCATTTAGGATCTGGAGAAGAATAAAGATCTAAACAAAGTTGTTTTTCTTAATGGTTGGATATCACTTTAAAAATGCCATTTGATCATTGTGAGACTAGAATAACTAGTTTTAACTTTAAGTATTACTATATGTGGACCGGCTGCTTCGATTTGGGACCAGAAGACTTTGAGTTTGAATCTTGGTCGGATCTTCACCCCTTTGTGTCTTCTGAGAGACAGGAGAAGTAAATGGGATCTTCTGGGAGTAAAGTAGAGCAGTAAAATGGATTTTCCTGAAGCTTGACTGTCTGTCTGTAAGGAGATTTATCTAGGAAAGCCTGTCAGGCCTGTGTTAATTTAACAGGCTGTTGGTTTATGACCAGACAGTCTTGTTGCTCAGTGAGACTTAGACACATAAGCAAGTCCACAATTATATGAGATAAAACTTTAATGGATAGGCTGATCCTAGACAGTTGCCATGCTACATGATTACCATTTTTCATTTATTACCAGCAGTCGAAAGGGTGGATGAATAGTTTCAGTGTTTTTTTAAAATGAAGAAATATTGGGATTTTATGACCTCTGATATTACTTTCTTGAATTAGTCTCGTCTAACTTTACCATGCCTACATAATTATATATTGATGTAGTTTTCCACTTTTTTAATCCTATTTCCCATCCTTTGGGATGTGAAGCAATCCAATCGACTTGTAAAACAGATTCTTGTTTTTTTTCTGCTCTTTTCTGTACCTTTCTGAGAGCAAAATGCAGTAAGATTACCAATGGGTCAGTTTTATCTGGTCAGTCAGCACACTTGGGGAATTTGTTTCCCTCATTCCACCTCACTGAGCCAGTGCGAAACCTCTGTTTCTTGTTCGACTCTCAACCGTCCTTTAAACCCCACATCCGTGTCCTGCCCCATTCAACTCCCCACACCTCCGCAACATTGCCCTCCTCTGTTACTATCTCCTCCTTTGGGCGGCTGAGACCCATATCCATGCCTTCTTTGGATCCAGGCTAGACTCTGCCAAACCTCAATTCCAGTGATATCTCCGATCCAAGCCAAGCTTTCAAAAGTCTGCAGGAGATACGGGGGATTCTCTGGAGAAAATACTGTTTACATTAGGAACATTAGGTTACTTCTCGTAACGACGCCTACTGGATCACTTTTTAGACGTTGAAGTGATTTAATGCACTGCCCAGTTTTCACTCAGCCTTTTGTTTAATGTTTTTTAGTAGCAATTTTTCTGGTTTTGCCTCAGTTTAGTATTCTAGTGTCAGTAGATTAACATCAACCAGCCTTAACCTGGTGTTATGAGTTTTGACTAACATTTTAGGTAGTCTCGCATGATTTCTGCCCAACAGCAGTAACGAGCATCATCATATTTTTAAACCAAACACCATGGAATCGTGTGGCTATAAAGTTGATAAAAGCCCTAAAATAGAACTTTTGCCCAAACTTATGTTTATGAATCATTTTTGTTGAGATTGTAGTAATTTCCTTTTTGGTGGAAACACTTGCACAATTATGATTATTGCAACTGCTGGGTTAAATAAATTGTTGGCAGCTTTTAATTTTTGGTATAATCATCTTATCGATAAAGGGGAACAAATGTGATGCTAGTGGATTCAAATCTGAGAAATACTGTTGGCTTGTGGTGTATGTAACTACCAAACTTAGATGCAATAGGTTGACTCTTTTTAATTAACTTTTAGTATTAGTCACAAAGTCATTATTGCAAATTAGCTGCTGACAGAAGCAGTGCAAGTTATCATAATTTGAACGTACAGTTGTTGAATATCCTGTACCATGATACTGTTTTTTTTTAAACTGTCCTACATTTTCCATTTCATCTGTTTTTCAGGCATTAACGAAATGCCCATTGAATTTGAAAGAATTCAGTAATATGATGCCTCAGCTATTTTTGTGGTTATAATGAAAATGCTCCCCACATTTTTTAAGTGTAAGTTTAGATATTCTATAAAAGCATTAGGTGTAACGATCGCTAACATTATTTCATTGATCACTAATTTTTTTTGTGTCTGTTTATTTTCAGCCATGAAATTATACTTCCAAATCCTCACACTACTTTGGTGCTCTGTGGAAATATCAAAGGCAGCCAAAATTGTAGTTGTGCCCCCGATTATGTTTGAAAGCCATCTCTACATTTTCAAGACCTTGGCTAAGGCCTTGCATGAGCAGGGGCACGAGACTGTGTTTGCAGTATCAGAAGGCAGAGAAATACCTTCTTCAGATTACTTTAGGCTGCTGAGGTATCCTGGCTTCTTCAATAGCACAACGGCGGATGAATTTCTGCAGTCCAAGATGAGGAATATTTTCTCAGGAAGACTAACGGCACTGGAGCTTTTTGACATTTTAGAGCATTACTCCAAGAATTGCGACCTCATGGTTGGTAGCCAGGGGTTCATCACTCAACTCAAGGAGGAAAAATTTGATCTGGTCTTGGTGGATCCCAATGAGATGTGTGGTTTTGTGATAGGTCATCTTTTAGAAGTGAAATATGCCGTGTTTTCTACTGGTCTCTGGTACCCAGCAGAGGTTGGAGCTCCAACTCCTCTCGCCTACGTGCCGGAGTTTAACTCTCTCCTTACGGACAAAATGAATTTGTTTCAGCGAATTACAAATACTGCAGTGTACCTACTATCGCGCTTTGGTGTGAATTTTCTTTTCTTGCCAAAGTATGAGCGAATAATGCAGAAATACAACATTGAACCGGAACGCTCCATGTATGAATTGATACAGGGTGCTAGCCTGTGGATGCTGTGCACGGATGTAGCCCTCGAGTTTCCTCGACCTACCTTGCCCAACGTTGTGTATGTGGGAGGAATATTGACAAAGCCTGCCAGCCCTCTGCCAGAAGTAAGGTTTGCCTATATCTTTTACAACTACTAACTGGGCTCAAAACTGAGCATAATTTATTTTAATCTCAAAGGCTTTGTTGAGGTGGGACAGAGACAATAACAGCTCCATTTTTTTAATTCAAATAGTGAACCACAGAGATTTGAGGTAAAATTGCATCTGTACGTAAAATTTAAATAGTATTTTCATTGAATACAATGCTGGTAATTAATAATTAATTAATTAATATCAAATGCAAGGATTAATCAATCAATCAATTAATTAATGCTGGTATTTGGAATTTTTAAGAATAAATTGGTTTCCTTCCTAATTTGAATATGTCCTTTTGTTATGTCTTGAAGGATGAATGTTCCTTATTCTGTTAATATGTCTAGAAAAGAGAGAAATGAAGAACAAATGTACAGAACACTGCGTTCCAGTTACAAAAATTCTTGCAATTATGTTCTTTTTAGTGGCTTTAAAAGAAATGGAAAATAACAAAATATTAGTACAATATGCTTATTGCTTTATCTCTGTTATGATGATACTTAATTCAAATGCTACTCTAGATGCTATTCCATGTACACCAGTTGCTGAATCCTGTGCTGACTTGGGCAGGACTCAACCAATCCTGTGATTAAAAAGTCAACTTGCAAGCTGAACCTTTAAAGACAGTTTTAAATCTAGGTGATGGCCTGGTTATATTACAGGCAATGATTCAAATTTGGTTATGCAACAGTGGGAATTAATATTTAAAAGACAACTTTTCTGGTTTTTGAGAGCTGATTTCTGCTGATGAGCGTGACTCTTATACAGAGAGAGGCTTGTCAATTGGAATTAAGATATAAAAGTTGGCTTTTCTGGTGGGACCCTTGCAGTTGTGCGTTAATGTTTCTAAGGCTTACTGAAATGGGCACAGTGTTTGATGTAGTTTATTCTGTGGTTATTTTGTGCCAATAACTCTGAATTGACTAAATCATGAGGACAGATAATAGTAATGTTCAGTGGAAAGATGTTGCCTCAGCTGGTATCAGTAAAGCAATGATAATTTCCTGGTGCCTTGGTTTATTTTGCTCCGTAGCTCTGTAATCTTCAGTTAATAATAATAATAATAATCCTTGTATTTGATATAGCGCTTTTCACGTCGGGAGGACGTCCCAAAGCGCTTCACAGAATATACTGTAAAGTGAATTGACTGTATATTTGTGGGCGAACGCGGCAGCCAATTGCGCACAGCAATGTCCCACAAACAGTCATGGATTGAAAAATGACCAATTTTTATTATTGTTTTTGTTTTTTTGTTTTTGGAGGGATTATTATTAGGCTCTGTGTGGAGTAAGGAAACTTGCCCAAGGTTTCACCCTCTGCCTGGAATTGAACTCAGGTCTCTCGCTAACCACTGAGCTACAGGACTCCATACAGTTGTTGTTGTATGGGAATGAGTATTCTGCTATGTCCTACATTGTCACCATGCGGGATGCTTGAGCACTGATTAAAGTTACAATTTCTACTTTCTGGGACTCGATACGAGTTTTAGGTTTAGATAAACAGGACTGTTAAGATTTTTTTGGCTATATTTCGGCATTAAGGAATGGTGAATACGAAATTTGAATATGAAAACAGCGAATAATTCATCGACCAGCAGGATTAATCTTTTTTTTAAAAAAATAGATATTCTCCACTTGGCTTTAATGCTATTAACCACAGAGTTTAAGACGTGATGAAGTTTGAAGTTCCTGAATGGGTAAATGCACTATGTTAGCCAATTAGGTCAAGACAGTGTTCCGGTGAAGGGTCACATCTAAAAAGTTAATTTATCTTTGACCTTGAGAGGCAAATTGACCTGAGCTTGTTGTGGTTGGAAGATTTTTTTTGGTATACTCGGTAACTTTCAGTTACAGATATACTGTATATGCATAACCTGAAACTGGACCAAAGATTTTTTTTTTACTGAAATTCATAATGTTTTCAGAAATTGCACCACTGACAAAATGATTTCTTGGCTTTCACATTATTTGACAAATGTTTTGTGACCGTGCACCTACTGCGCAATAATAATAATCCTTGCATTTGATATAGAGCTTTTCACGTCTTCGAGACGTCTCAAAGCACTTCACAGAATACACTGTAAAGTGAATTGACTTTATATTTTGTGGATGAAACTCGGCAGCCGATTGCGCACAGCAGTGTCCCACAAACAGTCGTGGATTGAGTGACCAAATTATTATTATTTTTTTTCTTGAGGGATTATTATCAGGCGTGTGGAGTAAGGAAACTTGCCCATTATCCCTTTTCCTATTTTCCCATATTTAAATTCGATTCTCCTCCCCCATCGTTTTACTGATTTTTAGATTGGTTTGTGAAAAAAACCCACAAAGCAAACATTAAAAAAACACAACTGTTTGTGGGACATTGCTGTGTGTAATTTGCTGCTGTATTTCATTCTCAAATAGTCAATTCACTTTAAACTGTATTCTGTGCAGCACCTTGTGACGTCTCAATGATGTGATAAGGTGCTTTATCAATGCAAGGATTATTATTATTATTATTATTATTACTAGTACACACCTCTGTTGTTCATTATTTCTAGACTTGAAGTGCAGCTGCTCACTTCAAGACAATGTTTCTTTTGATTGAATTTGGTTCCCAGTGACCTGAAGCCAGCCCCAAAGAAAGGAATCTACATTTTGTCACTACCTCTCCCTTACACGTACAGTATTCCTCCAGTAAAATACAGGAGGTTTGAATGTAGGCATACTGTACTGGCACATTGGTGTCTTAATACACTAGCCTCTGTGAAGAATTATGGTGGTCAGTTTTGCTTTGGCACGCTAGCAAAGCAATGCTTTTAATTTGGGAAATAATTTGTAATGCTGTGCAATTTCACTCTGGAAATTAGACTTCATTGTTTAATGCTTCCAAAACAAATCACGCTGCGGACACTGAAATGTTACATTCACCTGGTCAGTCATACTTTCTGATTGGAGATTGCCTGGCTGGTCATCTGCCGTGCGGAAATCATGCTGTTCATCTGTGATGAACTTGAGAGTCGCACACTTATCATACATGTGTTAGCATGCATTCAGGTACATGAGGGAGAATAGGTATGTTAAGAGTGCAGTACAACGGAAGAACACAGTCATGTTTGATGTATTTTCCATGTACAACCTCTTTCCAGCAGTAGATAATGCCTTGTAACGCAAAAGGAACTATCTGACCAGCTTGCATTTTCTGGTGTATGGCCTACTCCTACTCTAGTCTCGTGTCAAGTTGTGCATGAAAACTGACGAGCCAGAAGAGTGAAGACTATATCATTCAAAGAGTGCCATTAAGCAAATGTTTATTGGCACAGTGTGCTTGAAACACACTATGTTACTTGGCTCTCCTCGTAAACCAGATTTGACCTTCAATCACTGGACAGGAAATTCAACAACTATTTTTTTCTGTGGCCTTCGCCTCAAGCTGGCTGCTGGCTGTTTGCAAAACCGTGTAGGGTAATACCAGAAAAACTATGATCGAGAAATGTTAAGCTTAGTTTCAATTTAAATCTGGCAGTGGGGGGAAGGGGAGATCGAAGGCAACGCTGCAGAAAACAATCCATAACCCTGGCGCAGGAGTAGCACTCTCACCTCTTGTTCAAGCCCCACATCGGGACTTGGACATCAGATAGTCACTCCAATATATGTAGCGTTGGGGTTGGGGGGTGTTACATTGTTGGATGTGCCGTCCTTCGGATGAGATGCTAAATCCGCTCTGCTGGCTCCAGAGCATGTCGCTCTGTCCTCTGTCCCACCAATGGTGGACACGCTTTCAGCCACTAACCCCGAAACTCTGGACCACCAATCCTCTATCCCTCCTTGCCTTGCCCCTGCAGTCCCCATCTTCAGATCGCGCCTGAAGACCTTCCTCTTCGTCCATGCTTACGGTCACCTCCCCCCGGCTCAGCATCGTACTCCGCTGTTGTCGAGCACTCTGGGATGCTATCCCTAACTTGTTTTGTTGGTCAGGCCCACACCTAGAATATTCATACAATCCTGATCACTGAACGATAAGGGGACTGCTCAGGCCCTAAAGGCAGTGTAAATGAGACCAATAAGGATCTACAAAGTAGAGATTACAACAACAACTTGCATTTATATAGTGCCCTGCAAATACAAGGATTATTATAGACAAATTAGGGCTGTCCCTCGCACCCTCCCCCCCCCCCACAATCGGAGGTGGCACTACACCCCGAAGCTCTGGAACACTCTCCCTCAATCCCTCCGTCTTTCCCCCTCTTTCCCCTTTTTCAATTCCCGCCTGAAAACCTTCCTTTTCGACCGTGCTTATGACCACCTCCCTCCCCCCCCCCCCCCCCCGCCCCCGGCTCGGTGTCAGGCTCTGCCACTGTCAAGTGCTCTGAGATGCTATCCTGCTTGGAGGGCGCGATATAAGTGCAAGTTGTTGTTGTTGTTGTTCAGTCTTGAAAGGAAAAGTCTCGGTGGGTACTTTTCAAAAGTATATAACATTTTCAATGAGATTGCTGAAGTCAATCCAGAACAATACCGAGCGCCGAGATAGCGACAACAACAACAAGATTACATTTGTATAGCGCTTTTCACGTTGGGAGGACATCCCAGCAGAACATGTGGCCATAGGTTTTAAATTGCAAAGGACAATTTTAGGACAGACACCAGAAAGGTTTTCTTTACCCTGAGGGTAATTAATGACTGGAACAGGTTTCGGGAAGGGTGGTTGAGGCCCGGATGCTGCACGCATTTTTGAAAAAAAGCTCGATGCTGTGATGGGAAGATGGTTGAGGGATATTTTTAGCAGGATAAGCTCAAGACTATCTTCATTTAAACCTCCCCTGCAGCTCTGTGAAGAGGTCAGAGTACGATTTTATCATACTTTTAACATAAATTAATGTTGTTTCATCATCCTGGCTATTGGTAGCACTCTCGTCTCTGAGTCAGGTTGTGGGTTGTATTTGGGCAACTTTTAACATTTGACTACCCTTAAGAATTTTAATTTTGTTATAGAGCCAGTCACACTTTGGGCTCTTTAATACTGTTATTTTAATACTGCAAATACCACTTGCTGAAACTCTTATACGTACGTAAAGCTCTTCGTAGCACCTGGCAAGAGCACTTCGGAATGGGAAATATTTTTCACAATTTAATAGAAGCAAAGCCACATCACTTATGTAGTATAAAAGGGTATCAGTATCAGTGTTTCTCTTGTATTGTATTTCCTCTTGTATGTCCTGGCTGACGTAACCTAAGATAAAATTGGTCATTTACTTTCATTTTTTTTGTGGAACGTTACTATGCACAAATTCACAAATTGGCTGCAGGGTTCGTCTGCAAAATATACAGTCGCTACGCTTCACGGTAAAATCTTGTGAAGCACTTTGAGACATCTCGATGACGTGATGTCAAATGCAATGATTATTATTATTCATACATGCCAAATATTTCTTCACATTAAAAGAAGATTCACAGTGCAATCTTTCACATTTGGATGTAGCTCGGATTACGGTGGTTCCAAAAGCAAAAAATTTATTTTTTAAAAAGAAAAGTGAATGGGGGTCAAATCAGTTGTCGAAAAAAAATTGTGTTGTCCTGCATTTAAAAAGGAAATGACCTGCTTATATTTTTGTAGGCTGCAGTGACACTGGTCAATAGCTTGAATCTTGTACATTTTGCTAAACAAATAGGGTTATAGAAGACTCGGATGGATTACAGAAAAGGTTTTATGTCACTATTGTTTGCATTGTGTATTGCAGATAAGACCAGGGTTTAGTCCTACCAGTTCGTGTCAGTCTGTGGCTAACTCCATAGCTACAGCTGTGTATTCATTAACAGTTCCACTGTAGTTACAACACTGACCTTTATAATCAAGGACTTGAATGACTGCTGCACACCCTGGTAGTTCCATGATATATGCTCTGAGCTAATTTTTCCAGACAATTTCTTTCTTCTATGTACATTTTGGTTTCAACTATTCTAAATATTTGTGTGGGTAAAATAGCATTTGCTTCCAATGTAGGTGCGGAAAGTTTTTTTTTTTGTGTGTGTGATCAATTTAGGAAATCTTCAATACTTGGCGATAAAGGCGTAAAGAAAAGGCCCAAACATACTGAATTCAGTTATCCAGGAGCTGCTATGTGCAGATGTTGTAAGAGTTGGCGGTATTTGTGCATTAGGGTCACTGTTCCTTATAATGTCACTAATATTTAGCAGACGTTTAAAAAAAAAAGTGGTTGCCTTACCAGCCAAGCAGCGAACCGGTTAAATTTGGAGATGCACCCAAAATATCAGCATACGCAATTTACCTTCCAAAGGATGAGGTGCATCATTATCATAATAATAATAATCATCATAAACTTTGCATTTGGTATAGGGGACTTATAACATCGGAAGGACGTTTCAAAGTGCTTCACATGGTTTACTGTGAAAGGGAGTGACTGTGGGTTTTGTCGGCAAATGCAGGAGCACGATTCACATAGCCGTGTCCCACAAACAATCATGAAACAAATGATAATTTTTTAAATATTTGGTCGGATTGTTGGCCAGGATACCGGGAGAATCTCCGTTCTCCTTTCGGACAGTTTTATGGGATCTTTAAAGTCCACCCAAACAGACAGACGTGACTTCGGTTTTATGTATCACCCGAAGGACGGTACTGCTGACAGTGCCACATCCCCCCCATCACTGCTTTGGAGTGTCATCTTACACAGTGTGAGTTCAAGTCCCGATATGGGACTTGAACGCACAACCCTCTGACTCAGTGGCAAGAATGCTACAAATAAACCAGGCTGACACCAAGATTCGTTTGAGTTCTAAAACAGCGCATTATTTATAAAAGCCAAGACCCTCATCCAAGCCTTCAGCACTTCCTGGCTTAACTATGCCATTGCTCTGCTTGCCGGGCTCCCGAGCTCTTCGCTACACAAGTTGCAGACTATCTGGAGCTTGTAGCCAAGTCCTCTTCCGTTCTAGGCTCCGTGAATCGATCGCCCCCAGCCTCGCTCCCCAACACCGAGTGGATTGAGTTCAAGGTTCTCGTTTTCACTTGTGCTCCTGCATTTCACTTTTCGTGGAGTCCTGTAGCTCAGTGGTTAGAGCACTTGCTTTGCGAGTGAGAGACCTGAGTTCAATTCCAGGCAGAGGGCGAAACCTTGGGCAAGTTTCCTTACTCCACACAGAGCCTAATAATAATCCCTCCAAAAACAATAATAATAAATTGGTCATTTTCAATCTACGACTGTTTGTGGGACATTGCTGTGCGCAATTGGCTGCCGCGTTCGCCCACAAATATACAGTCAATTCACTTTGCGGTCTGTTCTGTGAAGCGCTTTGGGACGTCCTCCCGACGTGAAAAGCGCTGTATCAAATGCAAGGATTATTATTATTATTATTATAAATCTCCATGATCTCATCAGCAGTCTACCCAAGTGGCTTCCTCCAACCCAGCAATCCGGTTGCTCACTTCGCTCAAAGAGCACTGGACTTGCTTCATATTCCCTGCCTTATACACCCCACCATTGAAGGGTTGGCTTTCAGTCATTCTGCCAAGTCACTCCGACTTCCTCCCTCCCTGCTTCCCCTCTTTCAATGCACGTCTCAAAACAGATTTCTTTGATCCTGCTTTCATTCATCTTTCCTCTCCCTCTCCCTTGGCTTCCACCCCACTTGGCTCTCACACTGTGTTCAGATGCCCATCCAGCATCGTGAAATGCTTCAAAACATCCTTCTGACGTGAAAAGTACTACATCAATGTACATTATATTGAGCCATACCATGTGGAATCAATTCGTATTTCTCTACTAGCCTACATAGCACTGATGCTACTGTTTTAAATTTATTATTTAATTAATAATTTAAATAATTTTATTATTTAATTATTATTATTTTAAAATTACTGAGGGAATTGGACACCCAGTTTGCAATACATATTTATGTTTCAATTGAGAAATATGGAGTAATTTCAATTGAGAAATATGGAGTACTTGGATATAAGTAAAATTGGGCAAAACATTTTTCTAGTTAATTTTGATGCACGTCAGCTTGAACTCATTTTTTGTTTCAATGGGGATTATATCAAACACTAGTGACCACTTTATACCTTGTATACATTTCTTAATCATCATCGGGTAATGATATGTTTTACTAAGACGCCGTGGTATAGTGCAGGTTACTGCCTGACATTGCAATGCTGGATATATTTAAACTGTAATCCGCAATTGGATATTTGATTACTTTTGCCTACGTTCTACAACTTGGGATGTTTCATAGAATGAGAAGGCATGGAAAAAGGCATTCATCCATCCCAATTAGTCTGTGCCCGTGTTTACTCTCCACATGAGTCACACCCTCCTATTACCGTCCTCCCATCCCCTCATGTGTTCATATTCATCAAGTTTTCACTTAAATATATTGATGCTTTTTACTTCAACCACAGTCTTAAAAATCGGGCACATTCCTGTCACCCTCTGTGTGTATAGCTTCCTCCTGAACTCCATATTAGATCTATGACGAGCTATTATATATTTATGCCTTCGAGTTTTGGACTCAGCAACAAGTGGAAACAGGTCATCAACAGACACCTTATTGAGCCTTTCATAATCGTAAGCACCTCTGTCAGGTCTAAACTCTAGAGAGACAACCTCCAATCTGTCCAATCTTTCTTGGTAGCTGGATCCACTTATCCCAGTTAACATCCTTATAAATCCACGGTGTATTCTCTCCAGTGCCACAATCCCTTTCCTTTAGTATAGGGACCAGAACCGTTTTATATACATTTGATATTACTTCCCTACTTTTGTATTCTATTCTCTGAACATAAATCCAAGAGCTATATTTGCATGTTTTATGGCCAATTGGAAAAGAGAAGATAATAATAATAATAATTCTTGCATTTGATATAGCGCTTTTCACGTCTTCTCGACGTCTCAAAGCCCTTCACCGAATAGACTGTAAAGTGAATTGACCGTATATATTTTGTGGACGAAATGCAGCAGCCAATTGCGCGCAGCAGTGTCCCACAAACAATCGTGGATTGAAAATGACCAATTTATTATTGTTTTGTTTTTTGGAAGGATTATTATCAGGCGTGTAGAGTAAGGAAACTTGCTCAAGGTTTCGCCCTCTGCCTGGAATTGAGGTGTCTCGCTTGCAAAGCGAATGCTCTAACCACTGAGCTACAGGACTCCAAGATGTTCCCTTCTCTTTTCCAATAGTGCCAATAGGATCTTCAACATCCATCTGAATAGGCAGTTTAACTGAGGACATCAGAAACACAGCACCTTTGATAATACAATACTCGTGCAGCACCGTATTGGAGTGTTAGCCTTCACTTTGAGTTCAAAGTCCTGACATGGGGCATAAACTCACAATCTTCTGACTCAGACAAGAGGGATACCAACTAAGCCGGGTTGGCATTTGTATAATGCCAGATAAGTGTTTCGGGGATAAATAGTTCTAAATTTCTATTTTATTCTGGCAAATAATTTGGTTAAGTGATTTTGAGAATCACAAGTACAATAAAAATGTGAATGTTACCGAGTACTGCACCTATTTCCTATCATTTTCTTGAGGGTTCAATTATATAATTGAATTCTTTGAGTTTATTCATGAATTGTGCTTGTTGAGGTTTCATTGGAAAATGCTTGATACGGTTGATGAAACCCCACATTATTAATTCAAAGAGATTTTAAAAAACTATTTGTAATTGACAGAGTATGAATGTTTGGGTTTATCTCAGTATCTGTTATTACTTTCTTAACATGTGTATTTAATTTCATCTGTAATCCCTCTCCCTAATAAGACTTTAAATTTAAAGTTAGAAGTGATTTTGCCACAGCCACAGTTGAGGGTTTGAAAAATATGGTCTCTGACTTCTGCTGCTTGACATTTCCTGCTACAATATTAATTGTCTGTATGTGTGTCCTGTAACGTTGTTCTCACTTTACACTTCTTTCAGAAAGTTTTGTTAATAGTTTGCTGAAATATTCTGGATGAAGTCAGACTTTTTAACAATTGTTTTTTTTAAAAAAGATGTACATAACATGTAATGATTTTGTTTGTATAGTTAAAAAATGACCGCTTATATGTTTCTTTTGTATGAATCAGGATTTCATGACCTGGGCAGATGATGCTGAGGAGGAAGGCTTTGTATTGGTTTCATTTGGTGCCGGTGTCAAATATCTGTCGGATGATGTTGCACACAAGCTAGCAGGAGCGTTGGCTCGACTACCTCAGAAGGTGGTGTGGAGGTATGTGCATAATTGGGGAGATGGTGGTGTTGTGGAGGTGGGGTGTAGTGAGGGTGCACAAATGAAAAGCATTTCAGAAAATTAATCGAACCTGTCACTTGAGCAATGAAATTAAGTCATTCCGTTTTTACAAATCATCATGGTGGTGTGGGCTTTGTAAATCCATACAAAAGCAACCAAACATGTATGAATAAAATTTATATAATAATTAAAATTGAATAAAATGGTAAGATATGAAATAATTTTAAGCTCTAATCTTGAAAATATCCTAGTACTTGCAATAGAACTCTGTCTGCTTATAAACATAAACTCACATAAGTATGACCTGTATAAATTGTATAAGTGCAGTAAATCTGCCCAAGTCCTGTTCAATGTCCTATTAAATCCACCTAAATTTATATTTTCTAGTCGTATTAGCCACCGCAAAACCACCGGGTAACTCATAACATGCTATTGCACTGACTTTACCAGCTTCTTTAATATGCATGGGTTAAACATGATACAGAAACTTTGCCTTAATGTCACCGGCCAGGACAGTACTTGTTTATTTGTTATGTATTAGTCATATAAAATCTGACTTATACGCTACTTTACCTAAGACATATATGACACAACTTGTGCAAGTTTACCATAACTCATACTTTGCAAAAGTCATTTTAAATATTATGGTCCAATTGAATCGACTTCAGTGCGTTTTCCTCAATTTGGGCACTGATCCTGACATTCACTTACCCCAAAAGCACTCAGCAGCTCCAAAAAAGGAATGCGCAGGTAGTGAGTTCAGTGGCAACTTCATAATCCGGAAGCCAGCCATTTTGGCTTCCCAGTGCCAGGGCAGCCTTTTAAATATCCAGTGGGAAGAGCTTTCTGCGTGCAAGCACAATTATGATGTCCAATGCCCTGTGATAGAGTTGATAGGGATTTTGTGGACCTCAACCACCAAGTTATAGCAAGGTTCTGCTGTGCAAGGTACATTGCACAAACACCAAGGCCATTATTTTTTTCTGCAGGGAATGGTTATTGTTTTGCCACATTTATAATGGAATTTTATGATTTAACATTCTTCATATTAATAGACCGTTTAGAACAATATTATGATATCCTGTTCACGTGCAAGACATTTTTTTCTATAAATGCTTCTGGATTTCTATAGTTATAATTTTGTGGGGTACGTTGCTGTTCATTTCTTGACCCTGGCTGATGCTTTCTTACACCAACACCACATTAGCAGAAGTCCCCTTAAACTCCAACTCACAGAAATAGAGACAGGCAAACAATCAAGGCCAGGTTAATGGCGTTAATTTGATGTACTTCCTTGGCACCCATGCACACAACACGCAGGAAATAATTAGTTAGCATCAGAAGTGTGTAACACATCTTGTAAACCACCGGTCCATTGTAAGTCAGCTATAGTGAATTTGTGCTGAACTGAAGAGTTTTATAACCAGGTCAGCTTGCATTTAACCCAGGCTTCCTCCCCTTCAACATTCACCATTACAGATACCTGCAACACTGAAATCACCATGTCCTTTGGAGTATTTATCTCTCAGTGGTACTTTACATCTAAACCTAAAACCTCCAATACGGTTCTTAAAACAGATTATTTTTCTGTTGGAAGTCGGCTGCAGATATCAACTACTCCGTGGTGGGGCAAAAACTACCTTCTCTAGTGTTATTCTCATATACTTAGTTTAAAAAAACCTATTGCATGTATATAAAGCTATGCTTCTCAGCATTTTAAAGAATTTAATAGTTTCGCTTTCTCTTCTCTGCCCTCTATCCTCCCTCCCCTCTCCTGGTTTAGAACTCAGTCTAATAAGTAGAAATGTCTTAGAACAGAATTGTGTTTCAAAATGTATTGGTAATTGACGTGTTTGCTTGGGTCACTGTGGCTTTAAGTATTTTGTTTCCTTTGCTAGCCCTATTCATTTATAAGTGAACAAGTCATTCTTTAATTCCCTTTATTGGAAGGGGGGCAGCAGTAGGATTAATTTATTTTTAAACGAATAAGCATTGTTTCTCCAGTTGAGTTAAGGGCAAGTAAAAATTGGTGATCTTTATACTTCTCCACACCGTCAACACACTGTAATCACCATATTATGGGATATCGTTCATTCACTTTCCTTATTTATATTTCATTTGCTTTGTAATGGATATTCAAGACGACTTTAGTTTCGAGAATAGAATTTAAACCTCCATATAGTAATTGCTTCCCTAACCAGTTGTTTCAAAACCTGAATGAGTCATACATGGAAACTATAAGATTGCTTTCTGGCTTGTTTAAGACAAAAGTTAGACTTTAACTAAATAAATGCATATTAAAGTAGTTTTAACTTTCTGTTTTTAATCATTGTCATTTTTGTTTAAAAATATATTGTTTTATTGAGGTTAGCAATTTATTGGGATTAGCAATCTTGTTTGTAATTTACATTGCATAAGATGCAAGATGTTATATATTTAGTATTCAGTCCTCTGAAATCAATGGTCATTAGAGCTGTTTGCTGTGGTGTTTGCTTATTTGCATTTTATTTGTGCTGCTCTCTTTGTGAAGTTAAAGTGGGCCCCCTACTGCTGTCATGCGATACTTACTGTAAGTGGAGTCCTGTAGCTCAGTGGTTAGAGCACTCGCCTTGCAAGCGAGACACCTGGGTTTAATTCCCGACAGAGGGCGAAACCTTGGGCGAGTTTCCTTACTCCACACAGAGCCTAATAATAATCCCTCCAAAACAAAGCGATAATAAATTGGTCATTTTCAATCCACGACTGTTTGTGGGACATTGCTGTGCACAAATGTACGGTCAATTCACTTTACAGTATATTCTGTGAAGCGCTTTGAGACGTCGAGAAGACGTGAAAAGCGCTATATCAAATGCAAGGATTATTATTATATTATTATAAGTGCACATCATATGATCAATCCATTCCAATAGGAATAGCCCAGGAAACTACTGTAATACAACAAGTTATATTTACATAGTGCCTTTCATCTCAGGAATATATCTAGTAGCACTTCACTCAGCTGACCGAGAGACTGAGCCGAGGGTGGGCGCAGTGAAGGAGAGCTATGTTGGGGAAAGGCAGAAGGTGCCCAAAAGTATGGTCTTAATAACAATGCAGGATGTTTGCCTTATATGGTTTCAATATTATTCACACATGTTTCATTAGACAGAAGCTTCAATAAACTAATGTTTAAAAATCACTAGATGGAGCAGCAATTGTAGGGATAAATTAAAATGTGTAAAAGCTTCACAAAAGATTTGCAATGCAATAGCACCATCTTCTGGTAGGTAAGTGATACAGAATCAACAAGAGCTGCCAGGCATATTGGGGGCTAGTGTACGGCCATGCCATGTGATGTAGGAACAGGAGTAAGCCATTCAGCCTAAATGTACCAAATTGTTGTGCAACATCACTCATGAAGAAGCAAATTTAAACACGTCAATGATTGAAGATGGTGTGAGTCACAATTCCTTGCCAATTAAATGAAAACATGAACTTTTCATTACTTTCAATATTTTCATTCCATTCTTAGCCAGGTTGTTTTGTAGGTGATAATTTATTAACAGCCCAGATTACTTTCTCTGTAGCAAGGTATATGCAGTTAGAATTATTTCTGGGTATTTCAATATAAGCTTGCACCAAAACATTTTTACTCATCGACTAGGTGTCAGCCTGGCTCAGTAGTTAACAAACCCTGCTCTGACCCATAGAACTACAGAAAAAGAGAAGGGAGTTTCTCCTGGCCCCCAGATGAAATTGATCATTCACTTCATAGCTGTTTGTAGGTCATTTTCTATACACAAATAAACATTTGCTATATTTACACAGTCACTATAATTACCGGTACTTTACTTTGTGAAGCACTTTGAGACGTCTCAACAAAGTGATAAGGCACTATATCAAATTAAAGAATTATTACAAGGATCATTACATCTTTCCGAAATGGCTTCAATTCCTTAGGAAAAACATTTTTGTGCTGAATGTTTTTATCAGAAACTTTGCATTCAAAATTCCAGATCTACTCTAGCTTTCCCTACACAGAGCAAAGTGATTGGACAAAAGGAAATGACTCATCCATGTTTTGCCCACAAAATATACAGACAATTCACTTTACAGTATATTCTGTGAAGTGCTTTGAGATGTCTCAAAGACGTGATAAGGCGTTATATCAAATGTAAAGATTATTATTATTATCCCAGCCATTGCACCACTTTGCATTCTTGTTGGCAGAATCTGCTGTGAATTAAAACATGACCCAGAAAGGAAAGCTTAGTCAGATGTTGCCTGGTCAGCTGCTAAGATGCTCACACTTGCAGATAGATAGAGCATACATTTTTAAAATTTTGATCTGTAAAACTTTCTGGGCCATGCTCCTTAACTAGCCCAGAGATGGGACAGACATCCCTATTCTAGGTGTAGATTTATGGTCTTTTATTTACATTGGGTAACGCCCAAGAACTGTTGGGTCTCTCCTATCATTGTGAAGTGCCTGGCATCTGTTTGCCAACATAAATGTGTTTAGAACCTCATCTGTAGAATATAATTGTAAGAACGTTATCACATCAGTAGCTTTAGCAGATGTATTTCTTCTGGATAACTACTCACTTATTCCAAAGACCATCAACCAAACTTCTTAGTTTACTCCATTCAAGAAGGAAAGCTTATGTTATTTGCATTTGTATATTAATTTCTCAGATAAAATAACGTGTGCTACATGTTAAAGCTGTTCCTAGTAGAAGTGCACTTTGATATTACTTATGTAAATACTGAAATAACTTAGTCTGTGTCCTATTTGAAAATGGTTAATGTTGAGGACAACAACAAGAAGATAACAACAAGATTACATTTGTATAGCACCTTTCACGTCGGGAGGACGTCCCAAGGCCCTGATAGTGTACAGCATTTCAGACCCGAGCTGGGGTCAGGGGGAGAAGGTAAGGGGGGTGACCAGTGCCATGGTCGAAGAGGAGGGTTTTGAGGCGGGACTTGAAGGAGGCTAAGGAGGGGGTGAGGCAGCGTGATTAGGGGATGGAGGACAGGCAGTGTGTTGCATTTTCTCATGATTGAGAAAGTAAGTTGTGTGTTGTCTTTTCAGGATCTTGAAGGGGATGAGAGTATGTTGTTTTTAGTTCATGTTTCTTTGATTCCTTCTCTGCCCAGACTTGCTTAATGCCACCCATCTGCATCATTTTAATAGTGTGTTCAGCACATTGTGCAGAGGCCTTCAGGGCTTCATTATTTCCCTTCCTGATCTCAAATGTTGAGTTGCGTATTTGGACAGGTATGTGGGACACATTCGTTTTGTCAGACAGTAAGGCTTATATGCTGGCTAAATTTATATCCAATCACGATGATTAAAATATTCATATATGGGGAAAACATTTTTTTCAAGGAGTAATAATAATCTCTTCTATCAATCAATATAATCCTTGCATTTTGAAAAGCGCTATATCAAAATGCAAGGATTATAGTCAAAGAATAGTCAAAGGATCCGAGTGCTTTCTGGGACTTAATCATACTTGAAAAATTGTTTCTTATCCAAAATAAAACAACAAACCTGAAGAGAAATTGCACTCTGATGCAAGCCCCAGTAAGTTCTGCAAAGGTTTGGGCTAGACAATACAATACAAATTTACATTTATGTAGCACCTTTCATATCAGAAGGACAACTCAAAGCCCTGGAAATTGAACATGGTAATCAACGTTAATAGATGTTGTAGTTCTTCATGTATTATTACTTTCTCATAGTTAAGTACCAATATTTTTATAGAGCAAGCGCATAGAGATGCTTATATATTCTTTTTCTTTCTGTTGCAGATATTCTGGAAAGAAGCCCAGCAATTTGGGCAATAATACAAGGCTTGTGGAATGGATGCCACAAAATGACTTACTTGGTAAAGAAATCCCTTGTGGAGAAATTACCCACGAGTTTCTATTCTTTGGCTCATTTCAGTTGAAAACAGTAAAAGTTCCTCTGAAGAACTAACAAGTGTATGGTTGCACAACTAATATATATGAGCTTTGTTATAACATGCCCATGAAAGCCAGCCAAAGATTGATCTGAAAAAAAATATTCATTATTACTGAGATCTGGTATTTATTATTATTATTATTCATCGTTCACTCGCCACATGCAACAGAATATTGTCCATCTTGTGGAGACATCTCATCTGCTCCAAAGTAAAAGAAGCTCTGATCTAGGCAGTGCTGCCAGATTTTACTTTGTTGTCAACATAATTAAAAGCTTACTAGACAGCGATATTAATGCGGTTTTAGCTGGTTAGGCTCTAGCAGTTATCCCATCGCACACTCTGGGGTCCCGAAGCCTTGGCTCTTGCTAACCTGCGCCTAATACTTTCCGGAATTGGGTAAGCAGGACGTGTCCCTCCCAAGGGAGAGAGCGCACATTCCATTCCAGCAATCTATCTCTGGGATACATGGAATTCTCAGTTTGGTGTGAATACTCTTCAGCATAGTGATGGGTTACCACATGTATCAGACACCTGGCTGACCAGAAAAAAATCTCTCTTATGAGAGGAAACGTATATTTCCACCATTTGCATTTGTTGCAATTTTTGATACAGTCAGTTTTATCTTAAGCAGCTTCTTGGTATCAAGATATATGAGTTGTGGCCCAGTAACCTTTGTTGGCATGCCTTCTCAACACCACCCCACACCTAAATCACCTCTTGTTGACTGATTTCCCTTACTAGTTGGGCGTATTTTCCGGTTTTCATTTCTCATTTCCTTCATTTGTGGGTCTTTTTGTCCGCTAAATAGATTTGGAATCAAACTATCTGCATTCTAAACTAACTATTTTGTTTATACAACTGTAGGTCACTCAAACATAAAAGGCTTTCTTAGCCACGGGGGTCTGAATGGTATCTTTGAAGCGATGTACCACGGGGTACCTGTAGTTGGAATTCCCCTGTTTGGTGATCATTACGACACTATGACTCGGGTCCATGCAAAAGGTATGGGCATTTCATTAAACTGGAAGACTATGACTGAAGATGATCTATACAACGCCATGGTAACTGTGATTAAAGATCCACGGTAAGAAAGACATTTTTGTCAAATTTAGCAAAATTATAAAGTGTGGTGGGGCACTTTGTTTTCCATCGTTAAGGATGGGACCCAAGTTTGGCTAAAAGAGAATATTTGTATAAACGTTTTATTTAAAATTTTCGATATCTGCATTTGTCCACATTTGGTTTCATATTTTTGGATTAGCACAAATGTTGATCACATTAACATAAACTGAGTTTTGGCACCATTGACTGGACCAAATCATCATCAGAAAAGCATCATCACAGCTGTGGTGGTGGAGTGACGTTCCACTATGGAAAGGTTTAAACCAGGGGTCTCCGACTAGTTGATCAACATTAGGTGTTGTATCGCACGTGCTCAATAAAATCAATATGAAGGAGTGATATTTACTGCATTTCAAATAATAGTTTATATTTGTTTTCAATTGGACTAATAACTATGCAATTCTATTACTCATTCCTCTTGTCTTTTTGATCAAGCGCGAGAGTGCACCTAGCATTGATCGACTAAGACCCCTGGTTTCAACGTATGCAACAAATTCCTGTGTACCGTAAATGCTAATTTACTTTTCTGTTTCAAATTACAATAAAAGTCTACACCCTTTCCATTTCTTGATCTGAATAACAATTGCTTAAAATCGATCATAACAATTCTGACTCGTCAGTCAGTAAGTGACTTGGTTGCATCATGTTTATCATTAGTCTGGTGTTTTGTTTAACTAAATACAAAAATGAAATGAATAATAAGTGCATTTGTTGCATTTTTTAGATACAAGCAACGGGCTGAACAGATGTCTCAAATTCACAGAGACCAGCCTGGGCATCCTGTTAGTCGAACCGTCTACTGGATAAACTACATTCTCCGTTATAGTGGAGCAGAGCATCTTCGTGCTGCTGTTTATAATATCCGGTTCTACCAATACTTCCTGCTGGATGCAGCGCTGCTTGTTTCACTGAGTGTTGTTGTAACATACAAGATAGGATTGTGGATAGTGAAGTTGATTTCCAAAAGATTTTCATCCAAAGTACTGCAGGGTAAAACTAATGGACATTGCTACAATGGTATAGCAAACGGTAAACATCGGAAGAATGGTCACGTCAAACATGAAAAAAAAGTGAAATGAACACCTATGCAGTAATATTGGGAAAGATTTAACCATTAACTATATTGTTGGTGTAATACCACCTGTAACACATTACTGACAGCATTTAGGAAAATAACTTAAAAGTTCACCATTTAACCTCATTTTGCCTAAAGTTCCACGTGCTGACAAAGGACCATTATTGATGAGCACAATTTAAAATGCAATACTGTATATCTGATTCTTCGCATTCCTGCACAAATTACTTTGGCACTGAAACTGTAAGGGCCTTAATTCTTAAAATGTTTTATTATGAATTTTTATAAATTGTTTTGTGATTTACTAAAGTGTGCTGGGTGCCCCAGTTTAAAAAAAAGAAAAACGAAGATGATTAAGGGTTTGATACTTGGATACTTTTTTTTGTTTTAGTGTTGGTAGAAAGATTGTTAGCTGAGGGCTGTAGTAAATAGTATATTACATATTATATTATAAGTTAAATATTTAATTGTGGTGTTGGTACAGTCAATTATTTGACTCAGGTGAAAAAGTTTCACCTGGCGCAATGAGTCTTTTTTAATGGAAATCCTTTTGGCTGGCTGTCCAGATTTATTCAAGGGTCTGCACGGTGTTTCCCCACCATTTTTGTGATTTTTTTTNAATGGATTGGGCACACATCCAGGTTTCCCTTACATATACAAATGCTTCACAGAATCAAAGTCAGCAACCAGTTTTATAGTTGTGAAATGCAAAGAAGTAATGTTTGGTAATTACCCAAGTGCAGTTTCATTGAAGTTGTTTTCCAAAGATAACCTTACCTGTTCAAGTGGTTCATGAGAAGGAAGACAAGTTTATTGTGTACCTTCGAAGCTGTGCATTGTTAGTCTTTGTTATAATTTGCAAATATGGGAAATTTATATTGTTTACAACAAATAGCAGCATATTTGTATAGGTACTTTTTTAACTTTAAGCAGTGTGTCCAAGAAATCAGTAAAGATACTCTGCAAATTCAATTTTAAAAATATGGCATCAGTGATTGGTAACTGATTTTTCCACATCACACTTTACTGAAGTTTAGATTTTTACTACAGTGTAAATTTTCATAGTTCACTTACATATTGATTCCAGTTGAGATGCGCACCAATAACTCGATTGTCCAACATAAGCCAATCTGTCAATGATTGAACAAATCTCATCAGAATTTTAACTTACTGCATAGATGTAAGGAATGTTGCAGGTCATCAGGCTGTTCAATGGATGGACACAATCGATATATGAAAAAGATAGAATTATTGATCCTGTTACTACTTTCCTGATTTGTTCCACTTTATTGGCCTGCTGATGGATGCACAGAGGCTGCGAACATGAGATTGGTTCATGTTTGTCTGGGCTATGATATCACTAACTCCTAAATGTTGTTGCCCATCACTTGCCAAAGTACTTGTTGCATGGCCTTTATATATTTCCATCAGAATGTGGGTGAACAGTGTCAGCTGTTACTGATGATTTGAACCCTGTCTCATCTTGGAAGTTTCTTGTTTTTGAGAATGCTTGGGGCACACAATGCACTCCGTTTTGTAGCTATTCTACTTATAGTAGCCCAGTGCTGCTTCCCTATATCTTTGTCATAGTTGGTCTACAGTGTGACATTGTGTTTACTTACAATATGTACTAGCCCTGCTGTGAGTGTAGATTTTCTTTATTTATTACAATACGATTAGAGTTCATGTAGTTGACAAATTAACTCAGAGCTTCTCATATCCAATATTACTGTGGTCTCTTGAGTTTTGACTAGGTTATGTACCCATATAAAGATTCTATCTTTATCTGTTTCTATCCCACTTGGAGCCACAGTTGGTCACCGAATGTAGGAAATTGGACGGATTTATGAACACTTTTTTAAAAAATGTAATGCTTGAACGAAGAAAGTTTAATGTAAATAAGTTTATGTTGCTTTCATTTCTGTTCAAAGTACTGTGCAATGCTGCCATGAAGTGACCATAGAGAAAGCAGTCAACTGCTTCATGAGGCAATGAGTAGTGGGGTGTTAACTGTGTGGTATTAACACATATACTATATGGAGAGATCTTTTGATTTGTTTTAATATTTGTTTTGCAGTAAAATAACAGCAGATACAATGTCTTCAAGCTGTAGCATAGTTGGGGTAAAGCTGTGAAAAAGCCAAGCAATAAGCACTGATTACACACTGGCCTGGAACTCTTCTTTTTTTAATATATATATGTAAAATGTAAATGTCTAATTCCAGCTACAGTTTTAAATACATACACTGTCATCTGTTATTGCAAAAAAAAAGTTAAATAAATGTAAAACATTCTGGTAGTTGTGTATACACTTCATAATTACTATAAATGAATGTGTACATTGTATGTTCCATTTCATGTGACAAATATATTTGTGCAAGGATCGTGTATACTATTTTATACTTCACCATTGCATTCATACTCTTCATTTGATATATCCATCTTTTGCAGTGGAGGGGGGATGTTAAATAACACTTACATTTTTGCACTCACAATCACAAATTAATGAGGTGGTGTGAAATCTGTTTTTAAGTGATTGTTGATGAATCTACAAATGCACAGCTAATAACACTTTTGGTGTGAACAAAACTTTTAACATTTAATCTGAAATTTCCTTTATTATCACACAAAAGATGTTCTTAAGAACGTGAAACATGTGTGATTGGGAGAGGTTTCCAGAATACCTGAACATATTTGAGCAAGGATCTCTCATCTCACGTGACCCTTCTGTACTTTTTCCTGTTTCTCAATCTGCACCGGTAAATCTTCCAAAGATTTACTGGTGTATGCAATATTTTTTTTAAAAAAAGCAGTTTGATGCTGTGCTGGGAGGATGGTATTCTGGAAAAATGAGAACAGGTGGACCAAACCATCTTCATCCAAACCAATCTTGTGAAACCTTTAAACCTTTTTTTGATTTGCTGGGTGTCTGACACATAGCCATGCTTAAGAATATCGAAGCCAGACTGAGATTTGCACATACAAGTATGACCTTGCACCTAGAAATTTCCCAGTGTCTGGAATGGAATACATTTGTTGTCCCTGGAGGGATGCACTCTGCTTACTTATTGTGGAGAGTATTAGCTGAAGCTTGGGGGTCCCTATAGTGTGTTGACATACTGTTGGAGGTCTGCCGATGTCTGGTCCTTCATCAGCAGAGCCTTGGAATACTGTGGACTTGCCTGGCTCAGGAATCTGACTCCTGAGACCACTCCAGAGGATTTTTTTTTTGAGAAGAAATTATTACCCCCAGAAAAGCAATCCACCAATCAACAACAACAGAATTACATGTATAGAGCGCCTTTCACGTTGGGAGGACGTCCCAAGGCGCTGGACAGTCAGGGGTCAGGACCCAAGCATGGGGGAGGGGTGGGGTAGTGGTGAGGGAAGGCAGAGAGGTGGGAGGGCGACCGAAGGCACGGTCGAAGAGAAGGGTCTTCAGACTGGCCTTGAAGGAGGCAAGGGAGGAAGCGAGGTGAAGGGACCGTGGGATGGAGTTCCAGAGGGTGGGGGCAGAGAGGCTGAAAGCCCGGCCACCGATGGTAGGGTGGGTCGGGCGGGAGACATGGAGCAGACCGGAGCCCGCTGAATGGAGGGAGCGGGCAGGCTGGTAGGGAGTCAGCAGGTCAGAAAGGTAGGAGGGGGCAAGGCCATGGATGGCCTAAAGGTGAGGACGAGAATCTTGAACTCGATCCTCTGGGGGATGGGGAGGCAGTGGAGTCGGGCGAGGGTGGGAGTGATGGGGTCACGGAGCCTGGTGCGTGAGAGTAAACGAGCCGCGGAGTTTTGGATGGTCTGCAGCTTGTGAAGGGAAGAGTTTGGAAGGCCGATGAGGAATTACCTGTGAGCTTCCTGGTGAGCAGCACAACGTAGCCAATGAAATGTGTGAGAACAATGCCACCATCTTTCTGCCCACAGCTTGGACACATATCCTTTCCCATATAATTCCCAGTAGTTCTAGGAGGTGCAGAGCCTGAGCAGCAGCTGCTTACTGTCTGGATACCAACCAAGGTGGAATCCAAGCCCCTGTGAACCTGTGTTCACAAATCCAGGCTCCAGTTAATGCCCTCTGGCAGCTGTTGAATTTTCCTTATCAGCTGTTTTACAGATATCTGCCTTCACATTGGTGGGAGGACCGACACAGGACAATTTGTAACATGCCAGCCACCTTGATGTTTTGGAATCAATATCCAATTCTGCATATCAGCTTTACACAATTTAACTACTTTTCGGTCCTCACGTGAGGGACTTTGGCAAATGCACGTACTTGCCATGAAGCTGACTACACCTAAAAGGTACCGAACAGATCAATGTGGACTAGAGCCTTCCTTCCCCCCTGCAGCCACTTCCCATTTTACCACAAATGCACCTCACCCTTTGGTCCATTTACTTTGTAAACAGATAAAAGAAACCCATCCACTGCATGCCTTGTAGCTTGGAACCACAAACGAGAACTGTTTTGGACACATGTCTTATACACCACATGCTTAACTTACATAGGAACTTTGCTATCATTGAAGAGGGACAGTGTACAAAGCAAAAGTTGGTGTCCACAACACCAAGTTACCGATATGAATCAAATTTTGGGATGATTTCCCCTTGCGTCTTCTAGTCAAATGCAAAGATTATTTTTAAGCAATACCTTCAAGGATCTCCCTCTTGAGCCATTCAAGACCATGTACTGAAATTGAGGGCAGTACCACCATGTCCCACTGAAGTGTTTAAAATAATGAGTGCAGTGTACAAGATCTCCAGGTGAGTCTATCTAGATGCAATATCATCTGCAAACAGAAGTACCCTAATCCTTTTATATATCTGGAACAGATGCACTAAGTCCTTTCTCAATGCTGTCCAATAAATTATTAATGAATACATCAAATACGATGGGTGATGGTGGACAACCTTGCCTTACTCCCTTTCGAGAAGGATACTCACCCGCACAAACCTCTACTCTTATCACACCAGTCCTTACCAGGCTCCACTGGCTTCCAATCACTGAACCGATTGACTTCAAGATTCTTTCACTCGTTTTCAAATCTCTTCATTCCCTCACACCCCCACTAACATATCAGACCTCCCACTCCACCACCCGCTGCCTCCGCTCGGCTGGCTCCAGCTTCATAATTGTCCCCCATGCACTCCGCTCCACCATCCCGCCTAAAGACCTTCCTTTTCGATCGTGCTAACTATCATCTCCCCCCTCCCCTTGGCTTGTTGTCAGACTCCACCACTGTCAAGCACTGCAGGATGCTACCTTGTGTGAAGGGCGCTATATAAATGCAAGTTGCTGTTGGATAGGCTCCATGAGTCTCCCACTAACCCTTACAAGGAATACACATACTAGATGAAATCTGAGATTTGACCACATATTCTTACAGCTTACAGCTTTTTTTTAATGGGGCATTAGGATGTGATGTATATGGATTTTCAGAAGTCTCTGATAAGGTATTACATAAGAGGCTTGTTAAAATGAGCCGTTAATCAACTTTCTATCTATGCTACCCTATTTCCATTAATACCATGCACTTTGATTGTTTTAACAAGCCTTTATAAATAATTAGCACGTCCTGCATGTTTCCTCCCCCGCCCCCCACACACATACACACGTGATTTTAATCAATATCAAAGTACAACTATTTTGAACAAAACGGTTTATTATGCTCTTCTCGTTTCATTCAATCCAATTAAATTATACTTTGTCTCTTCAAAACAATTATTAGATTACTTTTATTAATTTAACTCATCGTGATTATTTGAGAGAGATTATAGACCACAGAAAAATAACATGCACCCCTGCTAAAGATTATGTGCATTGGTACAAATTATAACCAGTCTAGAAAAAACATTTTAAATATGACTTGTTTCCAATCAGGAATATACAATATAAAGGTTGTAATCATTCACGTTTGAGTTTTCAACTAAATTAAATAAATGTTGAAATATATGCAGTTAACCAGCAGTTAACACTGCTAAATTTCTGATAGAAATTCATCAAATTAACTGACAAACAACTCATTGACATCTGTAAATTACTATGCAAACAAACTGCACTGATTAAATGAAATCCATTAAAATAAATCATTAAAGTGAAAGTTAATATATGTATTGGCATTGGACCGCAGCAAAGTACAAGTTGAATTTATATATAATAATAATCCTTGCATTTGATATAACACCTTATTACACCCTCGAGATATCTCAAAGCACTTCACAGGATGTACTGTAAAGTGGATTGACTTGTATTTTGTGGGCGAACAAGGCAGCCGGTTTGCACACAACATTGTCCCAGAAACAGCCATGGAGTGAGAATAAAGAATAAAGGAAAGATTGAGGCACGAAAATTAAATAAAATGCATCTGGCTAGCAGGTCCCGGGACCCATTATTGTATTTAACTTGTCCCCACCCCCCAACACCAGACTTAGTGGAAATGCATAAAACATATTTTTGGGGTTTGCAGTGTTCCACTCTCTTTGCAAAAATAAATTTTCATCACAAAACTTGTTTTTTTGATGAGTGAAGGCCACTATATAAATGCAAGTTGTTGTTGATTGTTTCAATTCTTTTTTAGACAACACAAAAGGCTGACAGGTCACTATGGATTACACTACCATTCATATGCGCAAGTGACATCCATGGCCAACTGATGACCAGGAAGTCAGACATTTTCTCAGTTGAACATATTGATCACAAATACAAAAAAAACTTATTTTATCGTCAATTTTTTTTTTTTTTACCAACCCTGCTTATATAGTGCCTTGTTATGTAGAATGAATGAATGTCTCCAAGTGTATTACAATGAAGAATAGGAGCAGGAAGGGAAGGAGGTGAGAGTTTATTAATGCTGGCCAAAGGCACGATCAGAATAAGAGATATTTGAGAAGGATTTGATACTAGGGAAAGAAGATCTAAAGGAAATAACAAGGTATGAGGAGGTATGAAGAGGAGAATAGGACTGCAAGAGATCTCAGAGATGAGGGTAGAGCAAGATCATGAAGGGATTTGAAAGTCACGTTGAGGATCTTGAAGTCAATCCACTGGGGTTTGCAAACAAACAGTTCTCACCAGCATTATTCTGAAAAATAAAGAATAATGCTGAATGATTTTAATTCCACATTGCTGATTCCTTTATTGCCTCAGTTCATGAATTTTCATCTCTTTACATGGTTCATCCCATTTGTATTCACATTATGTTTGGTGAGTCGAGTGACATATGAAAACCCATTACCATGCTTAAGAGTGTGCAAGCTAGAATGAGAACTGCATGCATGCCACCCACTGATGGAAAACCCCATGTTTGGAAAGGAATGCACACTCTCCTCCTGGAGGGATGCCTCCTGCTTACCTAATTCTGGAAAGTATTAGGCACATGTTGGCAAAAGTCTGTCCCTCCAAGTCCTGCTGACCAGCCAGCTTGGCTGTCATCAACAGTGCCCTGGAGTACTGCAGACCTGCCTGGCTCAGGAACCGGACTACAGAGACCACTGCAGAGGTTGACTCGATTTTGACATTCTGTTGCCAAACATGGCATGTTGGAGCGAGCTCAGCTCCAAGAAGACTCTGTTTACCTTCCCAACCTCTCCCAAGAAAGATAGTCACTTGTTGGTCATTTGACATCTGCCAAGTGCAGGGTTGAGCCCTCACCAGGTGGATGGCAGATACCAAGATCTCCTTGTGAGCTTCCTGTTGGCAACACGGCTCAGCGTGAACTGTGAGAGCATTGTTACAATCATCTTGCCTACAGCTCAGACACACATCTCCACCCAATTGAGCGATGCTTTCACCAGTTGGAGGTGCAGAGTTTGAGCAAAGCTGCTGGCCTCTCTGTAAACCAATCAAGGTGGATTCCAAGCCTTTGATATATGAGCATGTGTTCACAAACCCGGACTGCAGGTAAAACCTTCCAGCAGCTATCATCCCAAGTTTCAAAATGTCCTCATCAGCTATCTGATTTACACGCACATCTTGTGATTTCATTGTTGTAGTTAGGATTGTTTCCTTTCCTTTGTATGTGTGAAAATGATAAATATTTAGAATCAAAAAGTATACGTACGTATTCATCCTCTATTCCATAAACCGTTTTTGGTCAGTCAACAAAATAATCATAGAAATAACAAAATAGCATAGATTTATGCCATAAATCAGGAAATATTCAATCAAGAAACATTTATTTTGTTGGCCAACCAAAGAGATTGTCCACCGTTGCCAATAAACTTTACCTTGTAGTCCCAAAGCATGTTTTATTTCTAGATAGGAAAACCTGCCGTCATTATTTTCATCAAATGGTTTAATTTCTTCTTCTTGCGGTACACGTTCCCCTAGATTATTCATGAGGTCCTCATATGTTAAGTAGCCACGAGCAGCCCAATCTGCTTGATAAAAGAAGGACTGGAGTGCTGTTAGAAGACAAGAGCCATACATATTGATTGCAAAGGTATTTCTCATGTTGTGAGATTCTCAGATTAATTGATCTCGATTTATAAGAGCAGTAACATTAAAAACAAGTGAGCTCCTCCGATGGACTGGTAAAATCACTGTCTGATATGAAAAGTGAGCCATGCACGATGATACCATTCATTATGATGAGAATGACGTATTGTAAATCAAAAAATGCACAGTTAGTTGATCTCAATCGGTTCCAGTAGAGAGAACTATTATTGACTTTGGTTAACCTAGCCTAGGGAGGCGGAGAAAACAATTTCTGCTGGAAACTGTTCAAGTAAAGATTATTGGATCTTTGCTATTATAACACTGTATTGTACATCAATCACTGCTTCCATAGGTTGTCACCTTGACAGTTTCATATTTGAAGAATAGCCATTTGGCCAAGGTACCAGAGCCCTGATAGCCACTGAATTACATCCTAGCATGTGTCATCATATTCAACACACACTACACGTGACAGTTGTTACTGTAAAATGAATTCATTTGTTTTGACGTAAAACACTTTTAATTGTAACACGTTTCTGTGGGAACCAACTGAAAACCTGAAAATGCTCAGAATCTGAATTGTTTCATATAAAAATATGCTGGAAATTCACAGCTGGTGAATTGCAAGACTAATAGGTTTCAAATATCCACCTTGACCAGAAAGTGACATGGTACTTGGGGATAAGAACATAAGAACTTAAGAATTAGGAGCAGGAGTAGGCCATTTGCCCCATTCAATAATATCCTGGCTGATCTATTCTAACTCCACCTACCCGCCTTATCCCCATATCCCTTAATCCCTTTATCCACAAGAAACCTATCGATCTCAGTCTTGAATATGTTCAATGACTGAGCATCTACAGTCCTTTGGGGTAGAGAATTCCATAAATTCACTACCCTCTGAGTGAAGAAGTTTTTCCTCAATTCAATGCGAAAGGGCTTACCCCTAATTTTAAGACTGTGACCCCTGGTTATAGTTTCTCCAACCAGGGGAAAAAGTCTCCCACTATCTATTCTGTCATGCCCCTTAATAATCTTATAGGTTTCTATAAGATCACCTCTCACTCTTCCATATTCTAGAGAATATAGGCCTAAATTGCTCAACCTATCCTCATAACTCATCCCCCTCATCCCCGGTACCAGCCTAGTGAATCTATGCTGTACTCCCTCCAAGGCAAGTACATCCTTTCTTAAATAAGGAGACCAAAACTACACACAATACTCTAGGTAAGGTCTCCCCAGGGCCCTACACAGTTGCTGCAACTTCTCTACTCTTATACTCTAACCCTTTGCTAACAAATGCCAACATACCATTAGCCTTCCTAATTGCTTGCTGTACTTGCAAACTAACTTTTTGTGACTGGTGTATACAAGGACACCCAAGTCCCTCTGAATGCTAACACTATCTAGTCTCTCAGTTCCAATGAAAGGCAACACCTGAAATAACTACCTGTACTTCTCTCTCAGATGCTGATCAGCCTGTCGTGGATTTTAAGAACTGCCTGTGCTGTTTCACAAGTCATTCTACTGAAAATGAAGCCGCTGAGCAGTAACTTACTATAGCTTGGGACATGCTGCAAATGCACTGCCACAGTACCTGAAGGGTTAATTGACAACACTTACACATTTTAATAATCCCCCCCATAAAATGGTCAGTCAATCCACAACTGTCTTTGGGACACTGCTGTGCGCAATTGGCTGCTGCATTTTGCCCACAAAATATACAGTCAATTTACAGTATATTCTGTGAAGCGCTTTGAGATGACTTGAAGACATGATAAGGCGTTTATCAAATGCAAGAATTATTATTATATTAATCTAGCACTCACCTCTCAGACTCTTTATCGAGGAAATCACAACAACATTTGTGACAGATGGCTTCCTTGTGAAACTCTCTGTAGTTGCTTGTCTCATCTGGACATCTGGAACTGAAGTAACAAATTAGATTGAAAATGTTTACCCAGATCAATGTAAAGCTTAAAATATGTTATTCCTTATGTTGGATCTTTCCTACTGCGCAATGATGAGCTGGTGAACTAATAATAATAATAATTGCATTTGGTATAGTGTCTTCCATGTCAAGAAGATGTCTCAAAGCTCTTCACGGGATTTACTGTAATGTGTAGTGGCTGTATATTTTTGTAGCCAAACTTAAATATTGTTGAAAAGAAGCTTAAGACACTCAGATTAAAATGGACCTCTATCATCATAAGTTCATCATAACTTGGTTATTGTCATATTAACAATATTGCAGTGTGGTTTGGGAGTAAAGGGAAATAGAGGCTGTCCGAAAAGTCCAAGTTTGAGAGCCTGTACCAGTGTGCTAGTTCTCACTGGTAACACATTAGTGTGTAGCACAAGAATCGCTCCCCTTGGAGTGCTGTGTCGCATGTGCTGTTAATATTAAAGTAATGATTGGACCTTTGCTATTAAACACAGTTTTGTGCATCAATCACTGCTTCCATAAGTTGTTACCTTGTTGATGTTTCCTCTCATAGCCTATTGGTGATGTACTATCAGTAGTCTCAGTCTGCGGAGGTGAATATGTGGTAGTTTCAAAGTGAAATTGTGGCATGTCTGAGTCAGTTTGATTTGTACGATTCAGAGCATTGTCTTCCTGATAGAACTCATCTCTCAGCTGGGAGATTTGCTGGTAGACATTATCCAGTCTCTAAAGTAAATAGAGAGCAAATTAAACACCTAAGGACCATTCAAGATGTTTTTCAACCATAAAATAAAAAGCCATTTTCATTTTCATTGATGTCAATGAAAGAGAGAATATTGAGGACAAAAAATCAGTTCCAAAAAAAGGGCACGTTTGGTGTAAATTGGTAACAAAAAAATCTCACTCACACTGGGTTCAAAAATTACATGCGAACATGTGGTTTACAGCTGCACCGTGATGTACATGCATCCAGAAACCCCAAATGCCAAAAAAAAACACAATTGTAATGTCAGGGATAAAATCACCCTTTACCAATCGACTATTACCAAAAAATCCAGGTATTTATTGATGAAAATCAAGGAAAAAAATTGACGTTAAAAGATCCCTATAAACACAGTATATTTGAAAATACGTTGATGCAGAAGCTTAATTTACAGTATTGTGGTCAAGACTTAATCCCAAGGTGGCTGATATGTATATCTAAGTTTTGGGTCAATCCAATAGCAGTAGGAAAGATTTAATCAATGCTCAGAATGCCTGACAAAGATGTAGCATCATATAGACCTTATTCCTGTTGTCCTGAAGAAAGTTCAGATCCTATCTGAGCACGGGAACAATCGTTCCTAGTTACATTGTTAACCCATGTTTGTATATTTGTTTCTGCAGAGAAAATATGGTTCAAATGTTATCCTTGTCTCAACTTGTAAGACTATTTTGTCTTAAAATTTATGATTTATGTTTGAACCGAATTGTGTAAAATTCTTAAATTCAGCCTTAATTTGGAAGTTGGTTCTTTTTCACTAGGATGGAAATCCGGTTTCCCAAACCAAGGCTGCACTTAAGAATCATCCACGATTTTATGCAAACCTAAATTTAAAATGCAATAGACATACTTGGAGGAATTTCTGGCCTTCTGTGTGGTCACTAATCCTCACGCTCTGTGACTTTGTATTGAATTGATCCAATTGCCTAGTATGTATCCTTGAAATACTTCCAAAAAACAATGTATGTTTGGTAATAGCCACTAGAATGTATGCTTTACAATACGTATAACATTTTAATAAGGGTTGTAGACTGACACGTAGAAACAATATTAAAATAGTACTAACCTGATCCAGTTGGATTTGGAGAGTTTTCAAATCATCGGAGCCATTTTGTACTTTTCTTACTGATTCTTCAAACTGGTAGAGTTCATTGGCCTGAACAAAAAGTGAACATTTTTATTTTACATCATGGCAGAAACCTGGCTATATAGTTTGTTGAAAATCGTGCTCAGGCCAGGGAGAGGACAATCTCCATCTTTCTTCACCAGAATGTGGTTGAAAAATAATAATAAAAATAAACAAACAAAAAAATCGAAACCAGTTCTACCAATCAGAATTGAAAAAAAATCTTGTTGCTTCATTTTAAATCGCCCACAAAACGTATCGTCACTCCACTTTACTATATTACCTTGTGAAGCGCTTTGGGATGTCCTCTTGACATGAAAGGCACAATACCAAATGCAAAGATTATTTCATTTATTATTAATAATAAATCAAAATAGCATTGATCAAGCAGAAAAGAAAGGGTGGTGGTGGTGGTGGGGGGGCGTGGGGGGTGCGGGGTTGGGAGAGAAGCATTCTCCAGTATCTGGAGAGATGTTCTGTCTTAGCCAATCATTTAGGGTTAGACACAAAATGATAATTATAACAATTATCACATTGAACACTTATGAACTGCAGCTAGCTTAAACTTAACACAACAACAACAGCTTGCATTTATATAGCGCCCTTTACATGGGATAGCGTCCAGAAATGCTTGACTAAGTCCACGTGTTACAGCCTGTGGTTGTAAAGAAGTATGCATTGCATCTTTGAGCTCTACAATAGAGACATGAGACATAGCCTCCAGCAGATTAGATTGCATGTGCTTTCATAATATTAATTGCGAGGCACCAGAAAATAGCCCCAGGCTGTGGCATTCTGTGTAGCTGCTTTGAATCAGACACGAATAGACAATTGTACAATACTTTGCATAGCTGAAAAGCAGGTACAGCAAGATTCATACAAATAACATCCAAAAATAATTTTAAAGAAAAATTGGCATTGAACCAACAACTAATTATAAACCATGTTATAAGGGCGACTTAAAAATCTTTGGGTAGAAGACAAAATATCGAGGTTAAAGATTTACTGCTGGGTCTGAAGGAAGGTAACTTTGTATACCAACTTAACTTATAGTTACAACTTGTAGTCTAGAAGACGTGAAAAGCGCTATATCAAATGCAAGTATTATTATTATTATAGAACTTTTTACATGTTAATCTTCACTTTCAAGTACCTAAACAATGCAGTAATGCAATGAGGAAAGCTAATTCATTGTTGGGATAAAAAGAACAGTAGCGAATACAGTAGTTGTGCTGAAGCATTTCTGATGGACTGGTTAGACTACATCACTGGAGTTTTATTGAATTGACTGTATATTTCGCCCACTAAATACAGTCAGTTCACTTTACAGTATATTATTCGATGAAGCACTTTGAACGTCTCGAATACGTGATCAGGCGCTATATCAAATGCCAGAATTATTATTATTATGTATTATTATATTCAGTTTTGATCACCACATTACAAACAGGATATAGAGTAACAGTAAAAGTTTACCTGATTGTACAGGATGCAGAAAGTTAGCTAGATTGAAAAATTCCATTCCCCAGCTTGGAAATCCCCTAATGAGTCTAATAACATCGCTAAGATCTTCACCAACAAAGCACACAGTCACTATATTTTACAGCAAAATCCTGTGAAGTGCTTTGCTCTATTCTCCCAATGGGAAAGGCATATAACCAATGCAAGGATTATTATTGTTCATATCAATAAAACAGCATGGTCGCATTTTTCTTAGACATTTTTAATACAAAATCATAATTTTGCTTAATTATCCAAAATGTTCAAATATATATATTAGAATTTAAAGCTGCTGAATGGAATATTTCTTGTTATTCTTAATAATATTCCTTATTGCTCTTATTTGAATTGTAAAATGCTGCAGTTTAATGTACACATTCACATGCTGTTAAGGTACCTGTACTTCTCTGCACTTTAGATAACAATATGGCTATTTTGACAAAATCCGAAGACTGGATTTTGTCCAAGATTCTCACTGATAAATTGGCATAAGGTAGAATTTCAAAAGCAATTAATATACTGCATTCTACAGATATACTATATATGCATCCACATGCACAGTATCCAAATCCCAGATTTTAACAATGATGTTCTGTTCCAGCACCGTTTAGTCACTGCTAATGTTTACACCCCTGAGTAACAGGGTGTAGCTTTTAAACTCTGGTAATAAATAGTTGGTAAAAAGACTAAAGAATGACTTCCTTTCATATATTTTGGTAATTAAAGCAGGAACTCAGGCATACCAAATGGTAGGTTGCACTCACAATGGATTTCTGATTTTGAGTCAAGTATTGGCAGTGAGCTGTGTTCTGGAAGAGATCCAGAGCATATATCCATTTCCCCTTCAACTGGTAAGTGCAAACCTGATTATAAGTCCGCACTTTCTTTCAGTCTGTTCATTTGTTTCAAAAGATTAGTATTTTTTCCCTATCTTAATCTGTTCATTCCTTTGATCTTCTCTGACTGAAACTTGTGCCCCTTTCCCTCTTGCTTACAATCCACCATGACCTCATTCCATGCCTTTGAGCGCATTTCCATCACTCAATGGATCTTTTGTTGTCTTCCTGCAGTGCCCAGAAATAACTCTTACACAACTCGTGTCTCAAGTAGCCCCTGCTCCTTTAATAAGGAGTTGCCTGTGCTTACACCCTCTTAGCCCTCTGAATCCTCTAATCTTTCCGCTCCAATCTGATTATGTGCATCCCTATTGTTGGAAAGTTAAGGTGACTTAAAACCATGAATATACAAGAGTGTTATCAGCTTCATCAGGATAAACGCTTCAGAAACTTGATACTAAACCTGTGTGTTTATGAGCCTTCTAAGGGTCAGCAAACTTGTTTCCATGGTGCTGAGTTTGCGGGTGAGATCAGATATCAAGGTGTCAAATGCATGAATCTTTCCTTTTACTTGAGTGGAGCTGGAGACACTAGACTCATTCACTTTGTGGATGAATTCATACAGGCTGGAAAATTCCTGTAAAAGAAACACAGCAAAGTGGCTGGTCAAATAAGTTTTCTAATTTTTTAAAATATTATTGTAGAAGTATTCTGGATAAAAAATACTCTACTTCCTACAAAAAGCCATTATACAGGTGATAGGATTAAGACTGAGAACTGTTGTATTACTCTGAGCCTAGCAAGTATATATCAAAGTTAATATCAATAGAAATCTGATGCACACACATAAGATGTCTCAGAAGGCAGCCTCGCCTTGGAGTCAAAAGGTTCAAGCCCCACATCAGGACTTTGAATTCCCATACTCAAGGATGACACTCCAGTGTAGTGCTGGAGGTGCACTTCTTTGTTGGAGGTGCCATTCTTTGGGTAAGGTGGTAAACTGAGGTCAGGTTTGCCTATTTAGGTAGAAGTTGAAGATCCAACGGCACAATTTGAAAAGAGAAGGAAGTTTCTCCTGGTGTCTTGGCTAAAAATCCTCCAAATAAAATTGATCATTCACTACATGGCTGTTTGTGGGACTCTACTGTGCAAAAAATTGACTGCTGCATTCACCTACAAAATACTCTGCTCTTTACAGTATATCTTGTCAAGCGGTTTAAGACATTCTCTTGCCATGAAAGAAAGGTGCTATATCAAATGTAAGGATTACTATTTTTAATTAAGATACCACAGAGAGAGAGTGTCTTGCCACCTCAAGACTGCTCATAATTAAATGTCTGGGTCTACATCCCAATTGCATGATAAACAACCCCATATATTTTAATGAAACACTTTATAACAGAGAGCTACGTAATCAAATAAAGCTACATTATTCCTTTTTTAAACTAAACTAAGCCACAAAAATCACCCATGCATTTGTCTGTCAACTATTGTCTCTGGCAACTTTCCTTTAATGGCAATTCAAGCATTTCTTTTAATAACATTGATTTGTACAAAGATAGTAATAAATGACTCCTTCTTTCTAAGCACTTTTTCAGCTTTAATGTAGAAGGTGGTTGCAATGGAACAAAACTAATTTCATTTTATATTAGTTAGCATTGACTTGCTGCACGTGCCACATTTTTTTCTATATAACAAATCACCAAATCTATACGAGGGACAGCATAGATTTATTGTGTTTAATAAAACAGCAAGGAGAACTCTTTCAATTTTCGTATCAAAGTCCAGTACAACGTGTTGGTTGGATCCATAAATCTTTGCAATGAGGTCCGTGGGTTTCACTATACAAGCAGGAAGCGATGTTGACGTCAACCTTACTGATCTGGATGTCAGCACAGAGTGATCGAGCTCCACACACACGCAGATGAATGGGCTCCACAGTGCAACTGTGTTATAATTGAATTTGTGCAATAAAGAAAGCCCTTATAATGGGGTCACACTGTATCTTTATTTGGTCAAACATCAACAGGAGTACCTATCATACAGTTTAAAAATCGTATTATTGACTAAATAGGGGGCTGTTATCTTGTATAAATACATTGTGGTGGATTGATTTGATTCAAAACAGCTGCCTTATTCTACCCTTTACTTGTTGTGGTGTATTTTATTTGTTTAGATGTCAGAGATGATACAGGCTGAATTAACATGGCACCCAGGCATCAGCAACTCAATTCAATTGAACATAACCAGATTTTCCTCTCTCAATTCTACTTCTTACACAGTAGAACACCTTATACCTGCACACTAACTATCGCATGTCTACTTATCCACATTGGGCTCTGATGCGGAAATAAATGTGGAGCTGTGATACTGACAAAAACATTCAGTTGCTCGCACAAGTGTGAGGTTATTCATGTGGAATCTACTCCCACAGCTACGAAATGTGGGTTTAGCAACATCATGCACATTCTTTCCCCCCACATTATGAAGATGTTTCGCTGTGTAAAGTGGGTTAGAGGCAGAGAAAGAAACAGAGATAGAAAAAGGAATAGTCATAGACAGAGTGAGGGGCATAGAGAAAGTTATTGAGAGATAGAAATTTAGACAGACTCAGAAAGATAGCGACTCAAAGAGAAAAAGAGAGAAACATTTGGAGAGAAAGAGACAGAGAAGGATTGGCACAGTGAGGTACTATAGAGTCAACTCTTGACAAACAATTTTTTAAAGTTAACATCATAGTTAATTTGTATTTTATGTGATGTTCAATTATCCACACTGTTTGCTTATCTTTAATTTTGATGCCAATTATTGCTAATAATCCACGCTTCACAACAAAAACAACAACTTGCATTTATATAGAGCCTTCTACGCAGTGGCGCAGAATGCTTAATAGCAACGGAGCCTGACTTCGAGCTGGGTGGGTGGGGGAGGTGTGGGTGTTGGTGGCCATAAACACGGAAGAAGAGGAAGGTTTTCAGGTGGGACTTGAAAAAGGGGAGAGAGGGGGCAAGGCGGCGGGATTGAGGGGGAGTTTTCCAGAGTTTCGGAGTTTAGTGACTGAAAGCGCGACCTGCAATGATGGGGCAGAGAAAATATTTAACCTCGGGATCGTAGAAATTTGCAACAGAGAATGCTGGTGGCTGTTCTATCTACTCCAGTCCCATTCCCCTAACCTTTTCCTTCCGTCATTAAAAGTCCACCTCAAGCCCGCACTTTTAGTCATCTTTTCCCTCCCCACCTCTTTGGCTCCCACCTCTCAGGCCTGATGTCCCTAAAGCAGTGTCAAGTCTTTGAGACATTCTCCTAATGTAAAAGGCACTATATACATGTAAATTGTATTTAATAAATGGAAATATAAGTTGCATTGTATTCAAATTAATTCGGCAGAAGGAAATGAAGAGAATAGATTATTAAAGCTAATGGCTTGAAGCACCATAATGCACAATTAATTGGCCCAAATGTCAAGCACTGGTAAAAGAAGCAATTTAACCCTAAAGTCAATTTAAATGAAACAAAAGCAAAATGCTGCAGACGTGGAAAATTTCAAATAAAAACAGAATTGCATCAGAAAGAGAAAGATGGGCTGGCATTTTGGGCATAACTGTTCACCAGAGCTGATGTGCAGGAGGCCATATTGGGCAGAAGGACACAATGCAAAGACAAATCTTTTCCAGTAATTCCACTGTCCTTTCATTTCAAAGCAGCCAAATTGAGGGCCACATATAATGAAAACACACTACAAGTCTGTTACCTGGTCATCAGTCATTTTATTCATTCTCTCCACATTGTCCTTTAACTCTTCACGTTCAGCTTGCAGTAAGCCCAGCTCTCCTCTGATATGAATAATGTCATCCTCCAGAGTGCTAATTTTCTGTTATAATAAATGCATACAATTTGTGTCAATAATAACCCAAATTTTACTCAATAGATAACTTTCATCAGAACTATTGTGAAATTATAACATTTGCACACCATTCAAATGTCATTCACTACTGAAAGGCCATTCAGCTACCTAAATTCAGTCACTGGGCTCAACAGTAAATCCTGTTAAGTGATTTTGATGGCCTTCTATATGAAAGTGACTATGTCAAATACGAATTATTATTTATTATTACCATATAATTCTCTATATCATCCAATAAAGTAAACCATCATCTCACTTGTGGTTAAATCATAAACTGCACTAATCTGTATATTATTTGGAATAACACAGTTTGGAGTATGTCCCAAGACAGCAAACAATCCAATTGAGAGACCAATGATAAACCACTTGCATTTTGTTAGTGTTCAGGACATCAATTTATATAAAAAATGCTGATTTAAATCTGACAATTATGTTTTCAAATACTAGTCCCATATATCTCCTGTCAATCAACTAAACCCCCTGATAATAATAATAATAATAATAATCCTTGCATTTGATATAGCGCTTTTCACGTCGGGAGGACGTCCCAAAGCGCTTCACAGAACACACTGTAAAGTGAATTGACTGTATATTTGTGGGCGAACGCGGCAGCCAATTGCGCACAGCAATGTCCCACAAACAGTCGTAGATTGAAAATGACCAATTTAATTATTGTTTTTGGTTTTTTGGAGGGATTATTATTAGGCGTGTGGAGTAAGGAAACTTGCCCAAGGTTTCGCCCTCTGCCTGGAATTGAACTCAGGTCTCTCACTTGCAAAGCGAGTGCTCTAACCACTGAGCTACAGGACTCCACAAACTTGATAACTTGATACTACAAGGAGAAGGGCTCAGTGTATGTATGAATACATAAATAAATGTAGCTGGGATATTGACAGCATGGTGACTTAAATGATAGTGACAAGTTAAGCCAAGTTCAGGTTATCAGGAGGTTACAGTCAAATAATTGCTGAGCATTTATGAAGAAATAATTATTAAATTATTCATTTAGGGGATCCATATGGAGCTCATTGAGAGCTAGTGTCAATATAGATAGCCACCACCAACTAGATAAATTGACCAAAATAGAATAGATCCCTAACAATAATGTGAACGAGCAATATCAACGCTGTGACATAATGTCGTGAAGCAAATTGCACTGAATATGTAATTCCCAGTCCTCTATGAACTAGCACTGAGTGAGGCAATCCATAGGGCAGCCGCTTCAAAGTCTCTGCCAGACAGCTCATCAGCAAGTAGATTTGGACCTAATCGTTCACAGTCATATGGGGTTGGTGTTTTCCCCTCAGCCAGTTATCAACTGAGACATTGCCAGTAACATAAAATCTGACAATGTGATCGTTATCACTATTGTTGCATTTTCACCTGAACATTTCACCCACAAAATATACAGTCAATTCACTTACAGTATATTCTGTGAAGCACTTTGAGATGTCCCAAAAAAGCGCTATATCAAATGCAAAGATCATTATTATTATTACAGGCTTCACATACTGTACCTTGTCTATCATCGCTATATTATGTGGATGGTTCACATCTGATTCTGCATTTTGCAACTTTTTGCTTCGGGAAAGGGAAAATGTAATCTCCTCAAGCTGTAAAACAAATTATGTGAATGTGAAGAATTACAAACACAAATTATTTTCACCATTTTACAAGAAAGTCATTTTTAACAAAGGACCTTCAAGAAAAAGAAAAACAAGAAAATTAAAAAAAGAATACAAGCTACAGATGGGTAGCGTTTAAAATGCAAAAGATACAACAACAACAAATTGCATTCATAAGACTGTATTGTCTTCCCATTAGTGTATCAGATACATTTCTATGGCATGGTACAAATACGAATCTATACATGACATTTGAATGGAACATTATTTTTAAGGCAAAATTTCCTTAGGCAGCAATTAATTCTCCTGCTTAAAGTATAATATTGATCAGCAATCAGATAAATGGAATTATTTGTGCCCACAAAGGACAAACATCTCCCAGACAGATTTGTGCTCATATACCACAAGAGCTTTTCGGAAAATAATCATTGGCCCATTTTGATCTCATCCTTCCATCCCAACCACCCTCATATTCCAGTATTAAGCTGCTTGTGTATAGCTTGTTATGGGTTTACCTTCTCATATAAATCCTCCACTTTGGATTTCAGTTCCGCATTTCCTTCTCCAAGGCTCCCCTCGACAGAAGGCATCTTAACAGACTGCTGAGTGAGTTGTTCTGAGAGATGTCAACATAAAAAACAAACAAGCAATAAACGTGTCAAAAGAAGACTTTTAAAAGGAAACATTAAGTATGATATTTTCTGAAACAGAAACAGGCTATTTCAGACAGTATTCAAGATCCTGCATAAATGATCAACTAATAACCAAAATGCTGCAGATGCTGGAAATCTGAAACAAAAACAGAAGTCGCTGGGAATACTCAGAAGGTCAGGCAGCTTCTACAAAGAAAGGAAAGTGAGTCAATGTTTCAGGTCCACGATCCTTCGTCAGGTTGGGGCATATTGGGAGGGAGAGGCTTTTAAGGGCTAACAGAGAGGAAGGAGGCAGGACAAGGAAGACAAATGAGAAAATGGGGTAGAGGACAGGGGGTGATGGGTTAAAGAGGTGCTAATGATGCAAGTCAAAACAGATTGATAAAACAGGGGAATAGAGGTATTAATAATGCAGAACAAAGGTGGGTGGGGGTGGTGGGGGAAGCAACAAAACAGGTAGACCAGAGAGAGAAAAGTGTCTCTGGGACCCAGATGATGTGGTAATGGTCACAGAAGAGGGGGTGGGGGAAGGTGAGGTGTTATGGCCTGAAATTATTGAAATCAATATTGAGGCCAGAGGGCTGTAAGGTCCTAGCAGGTAGATGAGGTGCTGTTCGTCGAGCTTGCGCTGTGCTCATTGGAACAACGCAGGAGACCATGGATGGAGAGGTCAGCGTGCGAGTGGGAGGGAGAGTTGAAGTGGCAAGAAACCGAAAGTTCAGGGTTGTGCTTGTGGACAGAACAGAGGTGTTCAGCAAATCAGTCACCCAATCTACGTTTCGTCTCCCCAGTGTAGAGGAGACCACATCGTGAGCAGTGAATGGAGTAAAGTGGAGTCCTGTAGCTCAGTGGTTAGAGCACTCGCTTTGCAAGCAAGAGACCTGAGTTCAATTCCAGGCAGAGGGCGAAACCTTGGGCAAGTTTTCTTACTCCACACGCCTAATAATAATCCCTCCAAAAAAACCAAAAAAAACAATAATAAATTGGTCATTTTCAATCTACGACTGTTTGTGGGACATTGCTGTGCGCAATTGGCTGCAGCATTCGCCCACAAATATACAGTCAATTCACTTTACAGTGTGTTCTGTGAAGTGCTTTGGGACATCCTCCCGACGTGAAAAAGCGCTATATCAAATGCAAAGATTATTATTATTATTATTACATTGGTGATAGTGCACAAAAATCACTGTTTAACTTGAAAACTGTGTTTGGGGCCCTGGACAGTGGTATGGGAGGAGGTGAAAGGGCAGGTATTGCATCTCCTGCACTTGGCATGGGAAGGTGCCAGGTGGAGGAGAGCAATTGTTGGTGGTGATGGAGGAATGAACCAGGGAGTCACAGAGGGAACTGTCCCTTTGGAATGCTGAGAGGGGAGGGGAGGGAAAAATATGTTTTTTGGTTGGATCATGCTGGAGATGCCGGAAATGGCCAAGAATTATTTGTTGGATGTTGAAGCTGGTGGATTGGATGGTGAGGACTCAGAAGAGGGGGAGGGGGTGAGCAGAGTTAAGGGAAATAGAGCGGACACAGTCAAGGGCCCTGCCTACTACAATGGATGGGAATCCTCGGTCAAGGTAAAAGGAATACATTTCAGTTGTTCTGGTGTGAAAGGTGGTTTCATCAGAGCGGTAGAGGCGGAGGAACTGGGTAAAGGGAATGGAGTCTTTACAGGAGGTAGGGTGGGAGGAGGTATAGTCCAGGTAACTGTGGGAGTTGGTGGGATTGTAAAAGATATCTGTAGATATCTGTACAGATATCTTTTTCCCCCCTTTGTTTGCATCATTAATACCTCTTTAATCCATCATTCCCTGTTCTCTACCCCATTTTCTCCTTTGTCTTCTTTGTCCTGCCTCCCACCTCTCTGTTAGTCCTTAACAGCCTCTCCCTCCCAACATGCCCCAGTTCTGACTTACTTTCCTTTTTCCATAGATGCTGTCTGATAGATGCTGAGTATTCCTAGCGACTTCTGTTAATAGCTATCCATCTTGGGAGAGGAGAAGGAAAGGAAAGTATGGTCTCCTAGGAACTGAGCTAGCAATAATAATAATATAATAATAATAATCCTTGTATTTGATATAGCACTTTATCACGTCTTCAAGACATCTCAAAGAGCTTCACTGAATATACTGTAAAGTGAATTGACTGTACAGTTTGTGGGTGAAACGTGGCAGCCAATTGTGCACAGCAGTGTCCCACAAACAGTCGTGTATTGAGTGACCAATTTATTAATTTTTTTGAAGGAATTATTTCCTTGCTAGGCACACAGAGGATCAGATAAGCCTCCACCACCCATCTTCAAAAAGCATGAGATACAGAGAATAGTTCCACTGAGAACTCGAAGCACATATCCATCTCCTCCTCCTTACTCATATGATAAGCTATGAGTCTAGAAAGAGCAAGATTCAATGATCAATCATGACTGAAGATACACCCACCCACCTACTTGTTTTGGAATGGAATGTCAAAATGGAGACAACTCTGGTGGTCGCAGTTGAGTGGTTCCTGTGCCAGACTCCGCTGTAACTTCAAAGAATTACTGACGATAAACCAGTCAGTCTGGCACATCGGCAGGACTTGGAGGGGCAGTGATTCTTCCTTTTCAGCAACAATACACTAACAGGTGGAGCTAGCTGGACAAGCAGCTTGACAGACAGTGCTTCCAATGGCTGGTTAAACTCTAGCAGTACCCCTCATCCAATCTGTGGTCCCCACAGCCCGATTATTAGTGCATTTAATACTCTACTGAATTAGGTAAGCAGGGTGTCGCCATTGTGCATTCCTATCCAGACAGAGGGAAGGTTCCATGTATGATGTTCCATGCATATGTGCAACTCTCAGTTTGGTTTGGAAACTCTTGTGTAAGCCTGGTAACAGGTTTTCACACGTGCCAGAGAGATGAGAGAGAAAATAAGTACATTAATAATATTTTTTTTAAAATGAGAAAATAATCATTAAAACCTTTAATAAATAATAAAGGCGAAATGTGATGCTTCATAGAGTCATAGAATATTACAGCACAGAAGAAGACCATTCGGCCGATCGTTTATTTTAAAAATTATCACATTGAAGCTGTTGTGAAACATTTAATTATGTATCTTCAAAGAGCTCAGCGGTGAACTGTTTTAAGTCTGGGCTGTGGTTGCATTGATCTGCTGACATGAGTTATGAACCCTGCAGCAAATTTGATTTTAGATGTTGGTAACTAAGACTCAGCAAGTCACACAATGAGCTTTTAACAGGTTTTACTTTTTACTTTATGAAGAATATCATAATTAGCCTTTCAACTCCTCAAAGTATTATCAGAGCAACCTGTCTTGTCTAACAACAACAAGTCAGTAAATTAAATTCCATTGATCTAGTACAAAGGAAGAGAGCCACCCTTCTTCTAAATGCAATTCTCAACTTTTCACCTGCTCAAATCTCGCTCATCCTTGGGACACCTTGAGGACTGTGCAGCAACAAAGTGCACCTATGTTCACCTAGATCAGGTGTACTGCTTATTTATCAGGGAAGAGTGTAATAATCAGGCACAAGTAATATGAAGGTAAGGATGAAAGAAAAGACAATTATCCATCCATGTTGCCTTTTCATTAGTACCACGTACCAAACACCCACTATCAATGTTTCCTAGCACCAGAATATACCCACCTTCCTACTAAAGGATGTCATGCAACAGTGAAAGAACATCTCAGCGATGAAAAATTGTCTGACGATGTAATAAGGCTTATGTTAAACACAAGGAGTATTTATATTCAAGGATTATTATATACTGCCTCATTCGGGCAATGTTCTGCTTTCACAATTGGAGATTTATTTTGCAGCTCCAGAAAATATTATCACAATTCCAATGCTGATAGTAAAAGGACAAGTTATAAAGAAATACATTGCATTTCAAAACATTTCTTTATTCACTCTTACATTGCATGAAAAACGTTGTAAAACGGTTTATCTTCATGATGCTGCAAAGTCATTGTATGTTGAGTTGCTAATATGTACTGCAGATACATATTAGTTGGGGCTTCAGTTATGTGGAGAAACGAGCGAAGCTGGGATTGTTCTCCTCAGAGCAGAGAAGTTGGCCTGGTTGTTGGCCTTAATGAAGTTAAGGTGACATTTAATAGAGGTGTTCAAAATGATGATAGGTTTTCATAGAGTAAATATTGAGAAACTAGTTCCACTGGTGGTTGGTTCGGTTGGTAACCAGGACACAGATTTAAGATAATTGGCAAAAGAACCAGAGTTCTTTGGCAGTGAGTTAAGCTGTGAGTTGTTACGATCTGGAATGCACTGCATGAAAGAATGGTGTAAACAGATTCAATAATAACTTTCAAAATGGAATATATAATAATAATTGGATAGATACTTGAAAAGAAAAGATTGCAATGCTATGGGGGAGTAGGACTAATTGGACAGCAATTTCAAAGATCTGGCACAGGCATGTGGGCGTGAAATTCTTCTTGCTGTTAAATACTAACTTTGATGATGGGTGCTTCTAGACTTGGACTATTCTTATGGTAACCCATGGTTATGCAGGTGTTTAATTTCTGCACAGCAGATTCATGTTTTTTTTAATTAATGAAGGGTAAATATTTTTACTCAGAGTATGGTATGTCCTCTGGCTGGAGTGGAGAGATATGAAGTAGTAGGAGTCAGGTGGTTGACAAATGAATCAGTTGCAGTCAGACAGTGTTCGGACTAAGTTCACCATCTTCCCACTTTTGTGTATGTATTTTCTAAAATTATTCATTATCTCTATTCGTATCTCTATTCATCTCTAAGGGTACGGTCTGATCCTATGTTATCATGTGGTGCAACCTGCACCATAATGTTATTATTTCACATTATCTCTGGCACGCCACTTGTACAAACAAAGGCTATGAGTCATTGACATGGAATTTCCATGTTTCCTAATCTGTTCTTCGTGGTAACTGTCTCATGCAGTAAATTATGAAATGCCACAAACTTCAGCCCAATTCAACTGACCCTTGTAGGGTGCAGAAACAAAATTATTTCCTGTACTGCATCGACCCACATATTCACATCTCTTTAAAGACATCTCTAAATTATCGAGGAGCTCAGAAATTGTTGGACCTCAACACAAGGAATGGGAAAAGATCCTCTTACATGCATAACTATTAGGATATTCCACCAGTTTGAAAATGTCAGTGCAATTTCATACAAGAAAGAGGCTGCTAGCTCTTTCCTAAAATTATCTCCAATATTCAGTAAATCTTCTTCTAAAAATGCACATGAATTTTTCAAATAAATCATTACGCTTTCAAATTTTGAGTCAAATACAAGTTCTCCAATAAAGCTTTCCTCAATTGAGGGGCAAAGTAGTTATCTTTGAATTGTGTGTCTGGGAATGAGTGTGAAAGCTCATACTACTCACGACAAGACTTGCTTCTGAAGTGAGCCAGCCTAGATTAAAATTCATGGATCATTAAATGACTCATGCAAGGATGACATATTTACTGACAAGTGGCAAATAATCTCTAAATGCTACTAAACTGCTGAAATAGTTTAAAATGAGAAAAAAAAGAGACTTTTTGTCAGCTGTCATTATCATTAAAACTAAAACACTATTCAGCAATATTTCAGCATTAGATTTCACATTGGTTGCAATTCTATTGCTGCAGAAATATACTGCTGCAAAATACTGAATCAACAGTATAGAGTCCTGTAGCTTAGTGGTTAGAGAACCGCCTTGCAAGCGAGAGGACCTGGGTTAGATTCACAGGCGCGGTGAAGTTTCCTTACTAGACATGCCTCTGCTTAACTAGCAGTAAGTAGGAACTTGGTTGTTAGTCAATTGGTGGATCGCTTTTCCAGGGGGTAATAATCTCAAAAAAAGAATAATTTTGTCACTCAATCCATAACTGTTTGTGGGACACTGCTGTGAGCAATTGGCTGTCACATTTCGCCCACAAAATATACAGTCAATTGACTTTACAATATATTCTGTGAAGTGCTTTGAGACATCTAGAAGATGTGATGAGGCACTATATCAAATGCAAAGGTTATCTATCTATCTTCTACATATATTAATAAAACAACAATATCTGTCTGTGCTTCAAGAAGGTACTCAATAATCAATTGACATAGAGATATGAATTATACCTCATCGGAAAGGCCTTGCATCTGGGAATGACATGGGCATATTTGTTTTTGGGTATCTCCTATCGTTCATGAGTTATTTTCAATTTTGTGTTTTTCACTGCAGTTACACCTGGTGGCCGCCGAGTCAAAGTGACGCCGTGGCACCATGCGTTACAGAGCACCTGCGTATGTATTCACACACTGCAGTTACACCTGGTGGGAGTGCCGGCTGACTGTGGCGCTGTGGCATCCTGTGCCACAGAGCATACTCGTAGCCAAGTGGCGGGAACAAAATAAAGAACACAGATGAAGCTAAGCTAACAACAAAATTTAATTTTTAAGGCGCCAAATCCTCCCAAATGGAGTCCTCCCACAGGAGTCCTCCCACAGCAGTATAGATGAAGATGAAATGGCTCTGTGTGTCAATCTACATTCCATATTGGATCCTTTGCTTGCAAGTGCAGCTACTACAGGTACAGCTAGTGTTATTATAACAGGGGGTTGGCGGAGTTATAAAGCAGCTAGGCTGTGTTGTGCTTTGCCTAAGTGACTTGCATTGTTAAGGCATCTGCTATCCATACTGAAAGTTTATTATCAAAAACACAAAAGGTATTTTTTTTAAATGCCAGATAAAAATGCTGACACTGGATGATGAGAAAATTAAAAGCGTGAGATGAAAGTTTCGGACATATAATAAATGTGAACATTCCTTGATTTGATCTTATTGGTTGTGCTTACGCTTTGAAAGTTGAGGATAAATTAGTGGTGAATCAAAACATGTTCAGTATCATTTCTAATTATCATTTATTTTTGGTAACACATGCAAACTCGTCAACGTGCTTAAGAGACTTTAAATCAAGCTACTCAGCATTCCATATAGTCATGGTTTCCATTTGTCTGGGATGGAGTTTGTATTGTCTCCTTGCTTGGATGTTTGAGGTATGCATTGGGATAGTACTGGAGTCCAACTAAAACTGCACAGCTTGCCATTCCAAGCTTCTTTCTACTTGTCCAAATACAATCAAATTATCCTGTTAGGGGTGGAGATAAGCGGAGACTCCTTGAAGCAGAACTAGCTCCAAGGTGACATGCTTGGCAACGGACTGTCGGAATCGAGCCAGCCCCCTGTGGTGGTCTCGGTAGTCTGTTTCCTAGCCAGGCAGGTCTGCAGTATTCCAGGGCATTACTGATGGCAGCGCAACAAGTCTGACTTTCGGCAGGACCTGGAAGGGCAAATCAGTCACTGGGGGCAGGGAGTCATCCCACTCAGCTCCTGTTAACCCTGCAAGCCAAAGCCTAACGGGTAGGGTGGTCCTAGCAGGACAAACTTGTCAACCAGTCAATGGCAAGCGTTGCAGTGTTAGGTGGTTAGACACCAGCAGTTACCCCAACCCACACTCTGGGGTCCTCAAGCCTTGACTCTTACCAATCTGCACCTATTACTTTCCAGATTAGCTCAGCAGAATGTGTCCCATTCCATTCCAACAATCTATCTCTGGGATTTCCATGTGTAGGTGGGATGCATGGGATTCTCAGCTTGGTATGGATACTCTTAAGCAATGTGATGGGTTTCTGCATGTGTCAGATACCTTGCTGACCAAAAATAAATAGAACCAAACCACCCTTTAAGACTTTGGCTTGCAGGTTTAACGGGAGCTGGTTGTGAAGAATCACAGTACCAGTGTCTGTTCCTCCAATTCGCCAGACTGGCTGGTGTGTCATCAATGGTGAACTTCATTTTCACACAGAACGAGGTATGAAATGCCACTAATTTATCCCATGGTCTCTTTAGTTCAATACATTGAAGTAATTGGGTGTTCTAGTGTTCAACGTATCAATGATGATGAAATGTTTTCTTACCTTTTTGCTGTCTTGTCGTTTGTCCCACTTTTATTTTTGCTATTTCTCCATGCAGATTCAGCACGTACAAAAATAAACCCACTTGGGACAAGAGAAGCAATAAGATGAAGAAACTGTGACAAATCCATTGTGGCTGGCACCAAGCAAAGCATCTGAATCTGCTTGCTGAGTACCTTTTCCTATAACAGAAACAGAAGACAAAATAAAACAAAAGAGGTGAGCTACAAGCTTCCGCCCAGCAAGAGACACAAGTGAAATACATTTTAATGTGAAAGCACTATAAGTACACCGACAGTTACAGTTTCAAGGGGTATATCAGATCTCGACACTGAGGTACATGACTTGGATAAGATGTAAAACTGAGGTCCTATCTTGCTTGTTATGGTGGAAATTAAAGATTCTGTGCCATTATTTGAGGTTCTTCCAATGTCATGGCTATCAAAAATCTTCAGGTCTGACTAGTCATTTACCAATTAGTTTTACTGTTTGTGGTATCTTCCTGGTGAAAATCAGTTGTAATATAATAATAATAATAATCCTTGCAATTGATATAGTGCCTTATCATGTTGTTGAACTGTCTCAAAGTGCTTCACAGAATATATTATAAAGTGAATTGATGTGTAATTTTGGGTGAAAATGTGGCAGTCAATTGTACACAGCATGTCCCACAAACAATCATGGATTGAATTACCAATTTTTTTTGAGGGATTATTACCCCTGGAATGCAATCCGCCAATTGACAAACAACAGGTTCCCACTTATTGCTCGGTAAACAGAGGCATGAGGATTTGTTATAAACACATGGGGGAGAAATTCCATCTGCGTCTGAATCTGGGTCTGAAGCAGTACTGTATAATGTTACTTCCTCTACACTATGTTCTTTTCAAGTTGTAGGTTATGTGTCTGAGAACAATGCTATCACCTAATCTTTGTATAATAAATTGTATCTAGTTGGGAGGTGTAGTACTGGTAAATGATCTACTGTAAAAGAAGTAGTTTTTTTTATTGGAAAACAACATCAAAAGCTTGCATTCATAAAGCACCCTTCATCAGAGGGTAGTGTCTTGGAATGCTTAACAGCAGTTTGGTTTGACACCAATTTAATTTTGTTTCGAGCAAGATCTGTTGATATGCTCACAGCTGAGCACAGACTAATATTCTTTGCATTTGTTATAGCGTCTTTCACATCAGAAGGACTTTTCAAAAAGCTTCACAGGTTTTACTATAGAAAATAGAGGCTTGAAGGGGTATGGGGATAAGGCAGAGCAGTGATACAGTATGAACACCTTGCTCTGAGAGCCAGTGCATATTCAATGAGTCGAATACTACTAGTAGTAATAATCCTTGCTCCTTGCATTTGATATAGCACATTATCACGTCGTCAAGATGTCTCAAAGCACTTCACATATACTGTAAAGTGAATTAACTGTACATTTTGTTGGCAAAATGGCCTCTTTCTGTGCTGTAAATTCCTATGATTCTATGTTGTGACTATCATGTTCAAAACCCAGATGGCATAACCATTGGTACATAACTTTAAAACAAATTTTGACTTGGATAATACCTCTCACCCTGTTTGTTTTATGGTATCTACGCTAAAGCACTCGCTATTCTTCAAAATCTGAGCCAAGAGCTTAAGTGGTGCTATTGCTATGTTAAGTTACAAACTCAATGTCTGGAACATGTAGCAACATGTAGTTGGAATAATTTATAAATGTTACTCATTGAAATTCTGATGTGATTTATTTATTAGAAAGGTCAAAGTATTTATTGTTCCATGGTTTAGCCTGTTGTACACAGTATAAATATGTAACACAGACAACATTGCAGTGTTGTCTACCCCTTGCATTTACCTTCCCTCCCCCCATTTTAAGTAATTCCAGATAATAATAATCCTTTGATTGATATAGTGCCTTATCACATAGACAACAACAACTTGCATTTATATAGTGCCCCTCACGCATAGTAGCATCCCAGAGCAAAACTGCTTCAGAGGATGAAGAGTGTAGGGACTGTGTTTTTGTCGGCAAGGGGAGGCACCATCCATCCAGAGCCCTCCATCAGGTGCCAATCAAATCATAGAATCATAGAATTATAGCACACAGCACAGTTTTTCTATTTCGCACAGCAGTGATCCTTTCGGTCGGTATAAGTTAGAAGGATCAGTAGCACTATTGGATTGATAATTCTTCATGATGCACTTGTACAAATTAGGTCCAGTTCACAAAGAGGAGACTTTCACACAGAGTATAATGCACCTTGCTTCATGAAGGACAGTGCTCTTTGAGGACCTAACCACCATCCATACACTCTGATCAACAACAACAATTTGCATTTATATAACGCTCTTCACCCGGGTAGTGTCCCAGAGCGTTTGTATCATTATGGTTGGTGATCACAGGGTCATTATGTTACCATCCACTGTGAAGACTCTCCTGTATCTGATATGAAGATTAGCTGGAGGGAAACTCAACTGGCTGGATTTACTCATTCTAGCTTTTTTTAAACGAAAAATTCAGCTCCTTTAACAGCTAGGCGCTGGACATTTTTACCAGAACAGAAAATAAATATGTAAATCCTAAATGTATACCCAGTGTTTTGAGGCTGTTCTCAATTTCACAGGTTTGTTAGCTCGTGATTTTAAACGCTATTGATAGCTTTTCCACCATAATTTTATGTTCAACAGTTTTAAAAATGATTCTGGCTAAAGCAAAACACAATACTGCATCGAAATGGGGACATATCAGCCTGTCTGATAACATTGTTTTTCTTGTCTATTAATGCCCCAGATTTTAATTTGACTAACATAGCTTTAGCGGTGGAACGTGGGATCGTAGAAAGGGGTTACCTGGTTGGCTTTGACCGGATCAGATTTTTTGGAGGGGAAGAGGAAAAAAGTAATTTTACAATTAGCAGGCAGTAATCACAGGTAGTAACAGAGGCGATCAATGGCAATCCTAAAACCTGCGGGTGAATGACGATTTACTGCTTACCCATGCTGAGCATTCACTGAGGACAGTTTCATCTTGTTATACTCCTCGTTCTCACCGTCAGAGTCATCGCCCAGCAGGACATACTTCTCCTTAGTCTTCAACTCCGGCATTGGGGCTAGGAGATTTGCTTCTTGTAATTTGTGCTAGTTCACAGTCACACACCAGACTTCAGAGGGACTCGGCTCTATGCCACTTACAGCAATGCTCGCTAAGTTACACTGACTTTCTTTTAAAAGAAAGTGTAGCAGTTCGCAGTTGAGGGAGTGGAGAAACACCTGGATCAAGTTACCTGGAAACTCCACCTCCCGAGAACAGAACGATCAAGCAAACAAGCCAGACATCTTCCCCCACCCACCACCTTGCTCTCACACACATACATTCCTTTGTCACAGTTCAGTTCTGAAATGCTTGTGCTGCACTGTGTAGTAGTCAATCAATTATCCAAATACATACACATTGTGGGCAATTAGCCGGCTACAGATCAGTGGTATTTAAATATCCCCAAATGTCTTTATTTATTTGCAATGAACAGAATATACAGAATCACATTGAAGTTTTCCAACCCCAACTTTTTCCAGACCAGAGGCTTCCTCTGATTTGTTTTTTATCTTCTGTTTGTTTGGATTATATTCATTAAAAAAGTGTTTTGGTCAGCCGGGTGTCTGACACATGAGGCAATCCATCATCATCTTTAAGAGTATCTAAACCAACTTGAGAGTTGTTCCATGTATGCTATCTATGGATGGAAATCACCATGTCTGGAAAGAAACACTCTTTCCTCGGAGGGATGTATCCTATTTACATAATTTACATCCAGCTTAGACCACCCTACCATTGGAGCTTTGGTTAACTGAGTTAACGGAAGCTGAGTAGGAAGAGCCCCTGCGCTTGCTTAGATAATATGTATCTATAACTATATAATATTATTTAAGGGAAATGGGGAAGCCTGCCCTGTTAAGTGGGTTCTGCAAGATTCCAAGTTGCGGGAGCTGCTTGCAGCCCAGAGCTAACAAGCAGCCTGCAGAGTAAAATAACACGTGGGCGCTAGCGCGGGGAAAAAATCCTCGCAATGGCATGATACTGCGGGTGGAGCCACACACATCTATAAAGCAATGCTCGGCACTCCTCACGGTCGCTAACTAATGGTCGTTAACTGGTATGTACTGACGTGTACAGGACTTCTGTACAGTCAGAGCTAGTTTCATGTTCCTTTACTAATGTGGTATTGTGCTGCCAGTTGTTATAGTTATTTGTGATTGTTATATTTGCGCCCAATTGTTGCATATCTTCCATTGCTGTGTTCCTTATATGCAAGGTAGCCTAAGGTTGCTAGGTTTTAATAAAAAGCTGTTGTTTCCACCGAATGTTTCCTCAAGTCTCTGTAGCATTCTAGACAAGAAAAGGAGTAAGCACTTCGGAGGGTAGTTGTCAACATTTGAGGTCAACTAGTACAAACAGACTCCAATTAGACATTCCAGTTACCAGGCATTGGGGTTAACTGTCTGTGGTTAACTCTGACTTGGTTGAGTCTCCTTTGAAATAGGGGCTCACACCGACAGGGTTACGAGAGAAGCATAGGGCATTTGGTACAAAAGCGTTAACAAAATTTGCACGTACATCAAAGGGTGAGATCCGTCGCACAATGCATGACATTGTGTTCAGTTCAAGGAGAATGGAAAAAAAGCTCATGTTACCGTTAGATCCTGAGGCCTTTGTTTTGTGCTGCTGAGGCATTATAGTTAGAAGATACTGTATAAAGAATGCAGCTACGTATAAAAGAATCAATTTCTAGTGTTCATGAGCCTATTTCGCAAATTAGGCTGTCAGATAGATTCTGTGTCAGTAACTTGTCTGAAGGTCACCAAGGGCTACATTTGTGAGTAAAGTTGCTCCATTATTGAGAATTTGTTGGACAAAATTTAGACTATTTTTGAATATGCCAAAAAATCTCTTTCTACTATTGTTGTTTTCTCAGTTTTCCCTTTAAGTGTCATTTTCATTGTTTTGCCTGTAAGAATTATTGAATCATAGCAGTAATGCTATGTGCGCTTATGCCAAAGTGATATGGAATGGAAAGCTAGATTTATACTGCCTGGGGGAATGTTTGAGAGAATTGAAAGGACGTCATGGAGAAGCTCGCAGTGGCTGTACATGCTGTGTTCATACCAGGAATAATGCAGCTGTGAATTGCAATGCTCCTAAAGTCACCTCCTCCCCTCATATATACTCCTTTCTCTATTCAAATCCTACTATGGGATCTTTGATGAACACGCAGACAGGATCTCATTTAGCAAAATCATAGCAGATTCACCACCATAGTTCAAAACTAAGGCTGTGTTTAAGAATTTGTCAAAATTTGGATGGTGTATTAAACTAAAAACACCCAAAAGGAATTTCTCCTTATAGATCTTTTGGGCCATTTGAACTCACGCTTCCAGGCAGGGCGAAACCTTGGGCAAGTTTCCTTACTCCACACGCCTAATAATAATCCCTCCAAAAACCAAAAAAAACAATAATTAAATTGGTCATTTTCAATCTACGACTGTTTGTGGGACATTGCTGTGCGCAATTGGCTGCCGCGTTCGCCCACAAATATACAGTCAATTCACTTTACAGTGTGTTCTGTGAAGCGCTTTGGGACGTCCTCCTGACATGAAAAGCGCTATATCAAATGCAAGGATTATTATTATTATTATTATTATATCAACCCAACCAGTTTCCAATGACTGCAATCTAGATCTGACAACACACACAAAAAAATAATAATAATAATCCTTGCATTTGATATAGCACCTTATCACATCTTCGAGGTGTCTCAAAGTGCTTCAATCAGAAGTATAAAAAGTATTGATGCGAAAGAAGAAAGGAAGATTAGGAAGGCTAAGAGGGATTTGAAAAATCATGGCCTCTTATGGGAAGGGTAATTATAAAGTCTTTTATAAACAAATTAAATTAGAATAGTCAAAGGTGTGGGACTATTTAGAGATGAGACTGGAGGATTCCTAGAGAAGGATATTCAGCAACTACTTGGAGATAATTATGCAAAGGAAAATCTTAACAATAATATTTAATAAAGTAATTTTATAAAGTAATTGGTGATTGACCAATTGTTTTATCTGAGGATTGTTGATCAGGACATCAGGAAAAACTCCTTTTTCTTTTTGAATTTACTGTATGTGCGTCTTTCATCAGTACTTTCAATTCCCGTGTGGTGTGGTTAATTTGTGTCACTAACCCCCTACCCCCAAGTTCTTTTATGTTCTTAGGAATAAGAGTGATTGTATGAAATATTTTACATTTCTGTTGTAAAATACATACAGAAGTTACCAACTACCTATAGTTATTAGATGAAATGAACATTGGTTCCCAAATCAACAATTCTCAAAACCTAGTTCTTCAAGGTTCCTTTACTAAGTCACTTTATAATTGTTATGTACAGATATTAATTACTACACCATAACAATTGCAAGCTGGGACACCCAGCTATCTGGAAGTATCGTTGCTTACCCCTTCCTCAAAGATTCACTTGATATTGGCTTGTTTTAAAAATGGGTTCAGTAGTGGCACACAGAATATGTAGCTAGTAAAGCTAATATTCTGGGTGCTGGACCAAAGCAGATGTTTATGAAAACATAAGATTTGATGGAACCAGAACAGCCACTTGGATCAGTATATCTAATGAGTACATGTCAAATTTGGGTACCATTCTCTAGCTAACTTATGCAATCTCCAGCAGTTGCATAAGTTAGCTGGTGAATGAATTGTCCATGGAGATGAATCTCTGTAAAGTCCCTTATTGATCCTCAACGTAATTGTGCAGAACTCAAGTTTATTGATCTAAAAACTATTATCACTATTGTTCAACTTTGACCAATAGCATGCCATGGATGATATTTCAATGCCTCCACAGTGCACACAGGAATTATCACTTTTCACTGAATATTTGACCATCCATATTCATCATAATCTTCAAGCCTGTTTTGCATTGGATAGATATACAACAATGTTCAATATCTGCGCAAATGGGGATGAACTTCCCTGTGTTTGTGAAAATAATGTGGTTATCAGATAATCTCCCAAAGCCTTATACTAGAAATAGAAAGTTGGTCATTAACTTCAGTTATTTATTGAATATTGCATTATGCAATTCAGCTACCACGTTTGCCTATAAATACACAATCACTACAAAATCCTGTGATTTTGGAGAGATAATGAAAAGTTGTCAAAATAAATTCAAGGAGGATATTAAAGAGGAAATGTTCATCTGGAAAAGACAAGGATCAATATAATTGAAGGAGGCATTCACCAGTGTTTACAGATTAGATTATGAGAGGAAACTCAGAGGAATATAGCCAGCTAAAGAAAGAATTAATACAGAGGAGGGAAATAATGAAGATTAAAGAAGGAAAGGTGGCAGTTAGGGAATGGTTTTCTAGAGAGAATGAAGGAGGTTTGTCGCCGCAGGTACTTCAGTCATTGCTAATAAACAATGACTGGACTCATTCATACCTTGTGAAGCTTCTAATTATAATAATCCTTCCATTTGTTATAATAATAATCCTTGCATTTGATATAGCGCCTTATCATGTTGTTGAGACACCTCAAAGAATATACTGAAAACTGAATTTACTCTATTTTGATATAGCGCCTTATCATGTTGTTGAAACATCTCAAAGTGCTGTAAAGTGTAATGACTGTGCATGTGTACACAAATGACTGAATATATATTAACTGTTTGAATCAGCTGGTCCAGATAACTCAAGCTATAGACAGTATAACAATAATACTACATGCATTTGATATAGCCCCTTATTGCCTTGTCAAGACTCCTCAAAGAGCTTCAAAGGATATACTGTAGTGTGAAGTGTGCATTTTGTGGGGGAATGCACAGCCAATATTAAGCCCTCGGGGACGTTGCCTTGTGCGAGGGGCGCTATGTAAATTCAAGTTGTTGTACTTTATGAGAGGGAGGGGGAATTAAAAGTAGCATTTTACCAGAAGGCGTGCTCAGTCTGTGAACATGATGTTAGCAGTATTGTGAAAAATGCTTAGAAACAACTTTTACAATATTCAGAACCACACTTATACAATCATAAAAGCACAGAATTTGCAGCTTGGAAGAAAGCTATCTTTATTCAGCCCATCATATCTGTGTTGTCTCTTTGAAAGAGCAAACCAGCTAATTCCCTTTACTTGTCTATCATCTTACTCCTGCAACTTACACCTTAATATATTCATATGAGATAATAATGAATTCTTGTTACATGGCTGTTTGTGGATCTCTTAACAGATGAAGAGAAATTGTGGTTATTTTAATTGTGCCTAAAACTGACAAGAGCCAACACCACTCCTCTATCACCTGAACAGAAATATACTTGTGTACATAGATGCTGAATTACTGCTGAAACAAAGTTTTAGATTGCTATGTTAAAAACAAAATTCATAGTTATAATGCCAGGTGTCAAATTGGCTCAATTGGTAACAGAATCTTATGGGTTCAAACATTATGTTAGGACTTTGAGTTTATTGTCTGTGACACTTCAGTGCAGTGTTCTGGCTCATCAATACAAATATTTTTGAACAAATTAAGATAATAATAATAATAATAATAATAATCCTTGCATTTGATATAGCGCTTTTCACGTCGGGAGGACGTCCCAAAGCGCTTCACAGAACACACTGTAAAGTGAATTGACTGTATATTTGTGGGCAAACGCAGCAGCCAATTGCGCACAGCAATGTCCCACAAACAGTCGTAGATTGAAAATGACCAATTTATTATTGTTTTGGGTTTTTGGAGGGATTATTATTAGGCGTGTGGATCAAGTATTACGATAAATGTAACAACACAATGTAAAACCTTTTAGTGGAACAGAAAGATACCTAATGCACTGTGGCAGATACTTACTGTGAAGAGTGAATGTAGTTGTGCCATGTTGCACGGCTATGGATTTGGGGGCTTTAGCAATATCACCTGAGCAGGCTTGCATTTAATCAATCAGAATGCAATTTAGTGCAACACTGCATCATCCTGAGACTTGGACACACATTTGCTGGACAAGAAAGTTTCACTAATCACCACAGCTGTCAGACCGGTCACACTTGCTGCTATATTTATTTTGAGTCATCAGCTATATAGTACCTGGATTTGCAGACCAGAAAGGTGTCTGTAAATGATGTCAAGTTAGGGAAGCTCTGAAATCAAGACAATATATTTAATCTCTCCTCATAGTCCAGTCTCTCCATTTCCTCAATCATTCTGATTTATCCCATAATCTTTTTGTACTGAGGCAGCCAGAACTATACACAGTATTCTAAGTATGGTCTCACCAATGATTTATACAGTGGCAGGATTACCCCACTGTTTCAGCTTGCTATTGATCTTTTGATACATCCTAATATCTGGTTTGCTTTATTCACTGCCACAGAGCATTGTTGCAAGAGCTTCAAGTTATTATTAATCAGTACACCCAGGCCTTTAAGTTTTCCATACATATTATTTTCCTTCCATTCAAATAATAGCCCATTCCTAGATTTTTGTCACCATGTTAAGTCATTTATATTTTTCCACATTGAATTTCATCTGCCATCGATCTGCCCAATTCCCAAGTATGTTCAAATCCTCCTGTAACCTATCTTGTTCAGCTTTGCAATCTACCACCTTCATTACCTTGGTCTTATTAGCAAACATAACCACTGTGCTTGCGACTCCTAGTTCCAGATCATTTATAAAAATATGAAAGAGGTTCCAAAACAGACAGTTGTGGAACTCCACTGGTGACATTTTCCCAAGACATTCCCTGTACCACCACCCTCTGGGCTCTTCTGTTCAAGCAGTTATGTATCCATTGTAATATTTCCACTGATTCTCACTTTGTCTACTTTCAGTACCAGCCTCTCAAGAGGAACTGTATCAAAGGCCTTACTGAAATCCAGATATACATCCAAAGCCTTACCCTTAACAAACTCCCTTGTCACACCATCAAAGAAAACCAGAAAATTAGATTGGCAAGACTTCCCCTTCATGAACCCATATTGGTTATCATTTATAACTTTATTCTGGCCAGGTGTTCTGTGATTTTATCCATAATTCTTCCCACAATGGACGTCAAACTTACTGGTCTAGAATCCTGGGTCACTCATTACCCTTAAAAATAGGAGTAACATCTGCCTTTCTCCAGTCCCCCAGTATCTCCAGTGTTCAGTGATTTCTGAAAGACTTATGCCAGCATTTCTGCAACTTCCTCCCTTAGTTCCTTAAGGATCCTCGGATGCAATTTATCTAGCCCCTGAGATTTGTTTAAGTTTGCATAGATGTTTGGCAACCACGTTGGCAGTGATATGAATAGTGTCACAACTTTCCTCTGTGACATCTTTAGAGTTCTCTTTCCTGATCAGAAAGGTTACCTGTCCCCTCCTTAGTAAAAACTGATGCAAAAAAAAAAAAAGCTTTAGCACTATTGCAGCCTGTGCAACATTATTTGAATCCACCTTCAGTGGCCCTATTCCATTACTTGTTTTTCTTCATCTCTTACTGTAACTGAAAAACATTATTATCCTTCACATCTATTGCCATGTTCAATTCAAAGAATTTCTATGCCATTCTGATGCCTTTTTTATAGTCCTGGCATACCTTCTGGTATCAAATCTGACTTAATTCTGTGCCACTTTTCTTCACGGTCTTAAATGCCTTTATTCCCCTCGATGAATTGCTTTGTAGCCAAGTTCAACTAGGCAGGAGTGCCTTTAAGCTTTGTATCTTTGCATGGGTATACATTGTTCCTTTGCCTTCATAATCACCTCCTTGAAAGAATTCCATAGTTCCTCCACTCCCTTCAGCATATTTAAGCTGCCCAGGCCCACTTTGAGAACTCAGACTTCTTAAGTGCACAAAATCAGTCCTCTTGAAATTTGGCAGCATTGCTTTGAGTTTTTGATAACCTCACCAATCCTCGTGAGGTCAAATGCGATTGCTGTTGCTTAATGCTTCTCCCACCTTTATGTTTGAAAGACAAGTCTTACAACATTCATTTTATATTAAGAATGGTTGCATGTGATCCAATGTTTTGATACAGTTAACTAGTCATCACTTTACAAGATGAACGGTTCTAGCATTTGGCACACTGGTGTGAGGGTAGTACACATTTCACTCTTAATAGCTCTTCTGAACAATTATTAGGATATTGACAATTTCTGTTGAACTTTTGGCCCATTGTACTTGAACCTATAACTTCTGTCTCCAATCTTCAAAGCAGATGTAAATAAGGACAAGGTCACTTGCCCTGGCTTTGGAGTCAATTCATCTCTTCTGTTAGACGATTTACCATAAACCAAATAAGAAAATGCCTTTATTTTAATTTGAGACTTGTACATAACAGGTATTACAGGAATACAGCAACAGAAGTAAACACTAATTACTGTTCAAGTATGTACACTGCATGAAGTAATTAAGCCATTAATGAGCATAGTTGACTGATTTTGTAGTAAAGGATTCCATTCGACAGGTAAGGCCATGGTATTGCAAGCTCTTGGGACACCAGCCTCAAAACGAGAGGACAGTCCGGATGCTGAGAAAAGTAGAACAAGAAAATAAATTAACCACCACCTTTGGCAAAGATAAACAATGAATCTCAATGATGATGTTTAATGCTTCTGTACTATTATTGTAGACTTCTATAGAGATATATTAAAAATGTCTCAACACTGAGACAAATGTCATCCAAAAATTACTCCACTTATAAAATTCTGTTCCAAATAATTCCAACAAATTATATCACAAGCCAAGAGAGAACAAAAAAAAAATACCCCTTTCCAGCATGCATGAGCTCAAAACTTTCATTGATCTTGTCAAATGGGAGTTTGTGAGTTACAAACTCATCCACCTTTATTTTCTTAGCCATGTATTCCTGCACAAGCTTGGGCACACTTTCCACGCTTTTCCACCCTGCATAGCAAATAGAGAAACACCATCAGTCCAACTCAGTCAGTGACCATCTTCACAAGGCGTCAAAGTGCATCTTTCTTTCTTCCTCTCCTCCCTGAACATTTTCTCTGCAGATCCAGTCACTGTTGTACTGCAGAGCTTCTGATATTTATATGTACCCAATTGATAGCTAGATGAACCCAAGGCAGGCTTTTAACTGCATTAATCTTCCCACATTTCAGTTGAGGGTAAGAAGAGTATTCAAATGAAAAGAAAGAAAATGTGGTAAAATTGAGCGTTTAAAAAAATACATACGTGCACTGGACAAAGTTTCTCTGAATCCAGCAAGTCTCAAATGTTTATATAGGTACATATACTCTAGGAGTGCAGATACTGTGAGTGGACAGGATAGACTACTCACAATTATGGGAATCCTGCAATGCAACTTATTGAAGGAAACATTGAGGAGAGGAAAGAGAGACTGTGATCGCATGAGACAGTAAAGAAAGCTAGATGGAGAACAGCAATTTTTTTTATAAATATGAAAAATGTATTACCAGCCAGGCTCAGTTTAGTGGATGTTACTAATGCTCAGTAATCTGCAAAGTGAAATAGCGACTGAACAGATGTTAGTGGTGACACGCAGAATCCAAAGTAGTATCTGAACAAACCTGTAAATATAGTATATAAAGTGCAAAGTACTGCATGTCAGTATTCTAGACCTTACTGCCTGCTCTCATTCACCATTATGTGTCTTGCACACAGTTGAAGATTTTACCTCCAAACGCTGTGCCTTTCCACGTGCGGCCAGTCACCAGCTGGAAGGGTCGAGTTGCGATCTCATGTCCTGAAGGTGCAACCCCTATGATCACACTGGTTCCCCAGCCTTTATGACAGGCTTCCAATGCAGCTCGCTACCAGGTTGTTGAGGGAAGGCGAAAGAGGGGAGGGAAAGAATGAGTTTAATGAGTTTAAATAAAGTTAAGTGATCAAATTAGACAAACATTCACCAAGAAAATAAAAATAACCGAGCACATTATACAGTATTCTATCAAACGAGACAGCAAAGCATTGCATTCTCATTGAGCACTAGCTCAAACATGCAGTTGCATCCGGCTCTGAGTTACTAGACCAAAAAAATCCCTCATTTGTACAAACATGAATCAAATTGCCAGAAAATCCAAAAGGTGAGCAAGCAGACACATCAGGACCTCTTTGATACTTTAGAGAATGAGGCATCCTTTGACCCCTTAAAACTGGGATTAAAAAAATCAACCTACTCTGATGGGATAAAGGCTCCTCTCTCTACTGGTTAATAGCCTTCCCCATCTCTAATCTTCTCACTCTTCTGCTCATCCTCTGCTGTGCATCCCTCATGTCACCACTGGTGGCCAAGCCTTTAGCTACTAAATTCTGAAATTACTTCTCTCAACCCTCTGCGTCTTGACTTTAAATCCAATCTAAAAACCTCCCTTTCTCCCTTGCCTGGTCTTTGTGAAGTGCTCCCAGACATTGTCTTACACAAAGAGTGCTATATAAATGCAAGTTGTTATTGTCCTTCTGGCATGTCTCAACCCAACAGCTAGTGTATACATGTTCACTGCACAGCAGTCTACATCAGAGAAGCCACAACGATTGGTGAAGGAATAAAAATACTCAAAGCTTTCCTGAAGTTGGAGCTAAAGAAATGGTTAGGAGGTACAGAAGAACAGTATCTCAAGCACTCACCATCACATTCACATTACCGATGCACTCAAAAGAGTAGTCCACTCCGCCGTCTGTCAACTCAACCAACACCTCTTGAATTGGTTTCTCATGATCTTTGGGGTTGATGCATTCAGTTGCACCAAATTCCTTGGCAATCTTAAATTTGTCTTTATTAACGTCAATCCCAATGATACGAGAAGCACCAGCTGCTTTGCATCCCATAAGAGTCGCAAGACCCACTCCACCCAGACCAAACACAGCACAGGTAGAGCCTGACTCAACCTAGTGGAGAAATGATTGAGACAGATTAAATAGTTACAAAAAACAGCAAAAATAGTTTACAAAATCACTTCACCACCATCACGTGATTTTGTTTTGTGGGGGAGGGGGTTTAGCAAGGTATCACACACGTAGAAGCCTATCACCGTGCTTAAAAGCATCTAAATAAGAAAGCTCAACACACTTACGCACCTATACATAGAATTCCCCAGTCTCTAGAATGGAACACACCCTCTCCCACGGAGGGACACGTCTGCTTCACCCAATTCTAGACAGCATTAGGTACAGTTTGGCAAGAGCCAAACCTTGAGTGTGTTGGGTACTTCTGAAGTTTAACAATTTAAAACCACTTAACTTGACATTGAGCATACTGTTTGGCAAACTTCCTACTGCTTGTCCGGCAAGGACCACTCTACCCGTTGGAGGTTTGGGTTGTTGGGTAACAAGACCTGAGTGGGAAGAATCCTAGTGACTAAAGTATTCCCTCCAAATCCTGCCGATGAGTCAAGCTGGTTAGTCTGTCATTATCAGTGCCCTGGAGTAGAGTGGGTCCATCTGGCTCAGGAAGCAGACTACTACTACACTGAGGATTAACTCATTCTCTTGCTGAACACATTACCTGGGAGCAGCTCAGTTCCAAGGTTTACCTCCTCCCAGGAGGGTACTTTGAACCAACTGGAATCAAAGATTAACTCATTAACCTTTAGACTCCAGTATCACCTAAGTCAAAATGCAGCTGTCATGTTTTTATAAAATACAAGGACACGATGAGGAAAGGAAAGAAATAGAAGTTCATACCTTGGCAGTATTGAGGGCTGCACCATAGCCAGTAGAAATACCACAACCCAGCAAGCAGACCTTATCCAGTGGAGCAGCAGCATCAACCTTAGCGACAGAGATGTCAGCAACAACTGTGTACTGGGAGAAGGTGCTGGTCCCCATATAGTGGAAAATCTGCTTCCCTTTGCAGGTAAATCTGCTTGTCTTGTCGGGCATCAAGCCCTGGCCCTGGGTAACCCTGGCAAGAAACAAACAGTGACCATCACACCAGCCTTACACTCACCAAAGAACAGATCACAACAACATGCACACAAGTATGCCAAAGTCAAGACAAGCTTCTACAGGACACTAGATAAACTCCAAGACACTACCCCATTTGGGAAGGGTGGCTTTGGGAAGTGTGCTATATCAATGCAAGTTTCCGTTACTCTTAAGCATGGTAAAGGGTTTCCAGTCACCCAGCTAAGTAGAACAAAAGTGTACAGAAGTTTATATTAGAACTGCAGAAACATTACTGTAAGCAGATATAATGGCATTGCCAGTATCAAAAGCAAAGTCCTAAAAAAACATTTTTAATTTTTTTAAAAAAATTCAAGGATTTAAATGTTCTAGACAAGTTACAAAACCATTTTACCCACAATTACCCATCCATAATAAATAAGGAAATGTAAATCGAGAACCGGCCAAAGTTTAGAAGATTAAAAGAAGCAGCTTTAGCAAACAACCAGCAGACTGGTTAGAACCAGACAAAACCAGAGATTTGTACTCAAGGTACTGCAGCAATCGGCAATTGAATAAACATCAGAGAGAGAGAGGTGATACACTCATGTTGCCTGTCCCCGAAGCACTGCCCTCACTCTCCCTCAAGAACCCCAGTGTTTAGATGAGTGTTTCACCTGAACTTTGAACAAATCAATTTTCCTCCATATCCACATATACACACACCAGAAAAACAAACACACACGCTGACCTCTGCCATGGCTTTCCACCTAATATAGCCAAAACCCTCTCCTAGGTCTTTGACAGTTGCAGCTTTCCCATTGCCTGCTCAGTGGCCTCCCAAAGCTGCAGCCTCCCCAGCTCCAGATCATCCAAAATTTCACACACCATATTTATAATAATAATCCTTGTATTTTATATAGCTCCTAAACATTCCATTCAGACATCTCAAAGCACTTCACAGGATATACTGTAAAGTGAATTGACTGTATATTTTTGGGTGAAACACAACAGCCAATTGCACACAGCAGTGTCCCACAAACAGCTGTGGATTGAGCGACCAAATAATTAATTTTTTTTTGAAGGGATTAATGCCCCCAGAAATCGATCTGCCAATCGACTAACTGCTACTTACCGCTAGGTAAACAGAGGCGTATGGAGTAAGAAAACTTGTCTAAGGTTTTGCCCTGCCCAGGAATCGAACCCAGGTCCTCTCACTTGCGAATCAAGCGCTCTAACCATTTATTTGCTCCTCCGCCAGGCTCTGTGAGCCCATTACCCGGCTCCACTGACACTCTATCCCAGTAAATTGACTTCGTAAATTCAAATCCCTCCATGCTCTTGTTCTGGCCTTCCTCTGTGATCATCTGTGCCCCAAATCCCTTGGCATCCTATTTGCTCTGCCAACTCCAGTCTACATTATGAGCCTCTCCCCCACCCCCAACAGCTGCATTCAATCACTGCCCCTGCCCGCAGGAACTTTCTCCTTAAATCCCTCCATTTCTCTCCCTCCCTCCTTTCAAAATCCATCTAAAGACCCGTCTTTTCTTTGACCTCACCTTCAGCCACTTCCTACTTATCTCCTCCAACCTACTCCTTATCTCCTCCCTCCCCAACATAGCCAACTCACTGAGGCGGTGTCCAGATATTTTGTTCTACAAGCAAACAGATGTACCTGATCTTCTGGCAGAGGTTTGTCTTGGGATTCAGGCAAAACTTGCATTCTCCACACTGTGGGATGTAAAGTGGAATCACTCGATCCCCTGTTAAAAAAAAAATCCAGATAGTGGCAGGTGTCTCCAGGATTCAATAAATATAAAAACTGGGAGAAACAAAGAGTAAGGGATAACCTCCAGAGGAACACAGAATTTAATTCTACTTTTTATATCCACTGCCAACGTCAAGTAATTAAAGACCTTGCCAAACAATCTCACATGCAGATACACTTAATTCTTATGTATAGTCTAGTGTTTTTCATGTCAGGAGGATGTCCCGAAGTGCAGAGACTGTGTTATGTGGTCAAATGTAGAAACACTGACATGTTCAGCGCAGGAAGCCGTGCAGCCCACCTTTTAGCAGGGTGTCCAGACAGTGATCAGTAGTAGAAATCCTGATTGAGGTTTTCCCTCCCTAATGCAGTGCACTGAGGCCGATCTTAATGCCTGAATTGCTACCCAGCTTATCCTTGTCAATTCAGACCTGGAACCCTTTGGTCTATATGACTCAATATACAACCAGAAGTCACTCACCCACTAAGCCACCAGAGGAATTTTGCAACAATATCTTAGTCTAGGAATTGAAAGTACTTTACATGATTTCATAACTTTTCATATATTAAGAAAACCAACCAATCTGGTCACAGCACCTTATACATGTGGAGTCCTGTAGCTCAGTGGTTAGAGCACTCGCTTTGCAAGTGAGAGACCTGAGTTCAATTCCAGGCAGGGCGAAACCTTGGGCAAGTTTCCTTACTCCACACAGAGCCTAATAATAATCCCTCCAAAAAACCAAAAACAATAATAAATTGGTCATTTTCAATCTACGACTGTTTGTGGGACATTGCTGTGCGCAATTGGCTGCCGCGTTCGCCCACAAATATACAGTCAATTCACTTTAGTGTGTTCTGTGAAGCGCTTTGGGACGTCCTCCTGACGTGAAAAGCGCTATATCAAATGCAAGGATTATTATTATTATTCATGTTCCAACAGCACATACACTCAGAAAAAAAACATACAACCTTCCCTTACCTGCTCTGACACAAGTCACTCCCTCTCCAACACTCTCCACTATCCCACTTCCTTCATGTCCAAGAATCACCGGGAACAATCCTTCGGAATCAGAGCCACTCAGGGTGTAAGAATCGGTGTGACAAACACCAGTGGCGACAATCTGTCAGGCAACAACAGGCAAATTTAACAATATTCCTTTTTCTACCTTAAAAATTAAGGACACGATCTTTAAAAGAAAAAGGAGAATCTCATTTCTCAAATCTTTGCAAATGAAACTTTCCATTTGGTTTCGTACCTTAATGCGAACTTCATGAGCCTTTGGGGGAGCAACCTCCACCTCTTCAATAGACAGCGGTTTGCCTGCCTCCCATGCTACCGCAGCCTTACATTTGATAACCTGTGAAAGCAATGAACAGGTTACAGCTGCACGCAAACAACTTCACAGTTACTTGCCTGATATCCCATTAAGAGAAACAGAGCACCAATTGTCTTTAAACACGCTGCTATAATGCTTCAAGTTAGAATAATAATCCTCACAGCCAATATAGCATTTCTCGTTATTGAGATGTCTCAACGTGCGTCACTGGATATACTGGAAGGAGACTGTAAGAGACTGTATTTTGTATGTGAAACACAGCAGCCAGTTTTCATAGTAATGTCCCACAAACAGCCATCGAGTGAGTGATCAATTTTATTCAGGGTATTGCTGGCCGGGACACTGGGAGAGAGAAACTCCCAGAAGAGCAAATTTTCATATAATGAGTGGCTGGATAATCAAAGGAACAAAATGTGGGGAGCAAGGAGACGCAATTTTTTTAAATATAAATTTCCTGGGTCCAATTATTTTTCTCCTTGTTAGCATATCGAACCATAGAAAATTCACAACATAGAAGAATGTTGGGCCCATCTTGTCTGTACTGTTTTTTGAGAGATCTATCCATTCAGTCCCATTTAATAATAATAATAATAATCCTTCCATTTGATATAGCGCTTTTCACGTCGGGAGGACGTCCCAAAGCGCTTCACAGAACACACTGTAAAGTGAATTGACTGTATATTTGTGGGCGAACGCAGCAGCCAATTGCGCACAGCAATGTCCCACAAACAGTCGTAGATTGAAAATGACCAATTTAATTATTGTTTTTGTTTTTTTTGAGGGATTATTATTAGGCTCTGTGTGGAGTAAGGAAACTTGCCCAAGGTTTCGCCCTCTGCCTGGAATTGAACTCAGGTCTCTCGCTTGCAAAGCGAGTGCTCTAACCACTGAGCTACAGGACTCCACAAGGAGTCTTTACCTGCCTACAGGACTTTACCTGCCTTTCCCCACACTCCGACATTATAGTGAACATTACAACTGTGTCAGCAGGTCAATGAACTCTAGCAGCCTTCACACCAAAGCCTGACCTCTCCTCACTCATTGCCACACACAACCAGCACAGGGTGCTATGGACAGACAAGGAGACGAACCTTAGCTGAATTTACCCTTCCGAACCCCGTGAACTTTGCAGTGAATTTGTCTCCCTGTGCAGCCCCAGCTGAGACTAGCAAATTCAGAATTCAAACCAGTGATGTCTCACTACATAAGGTGCAAATATCATCACTACCAATGGGAACAACAATATAATGTTATGTAATGGCAATGGCATCATTCATTCAGTCCTTAAAGCACTGTTGTTCAATAGAAACCACTGAATAGTAACCGACGTGGCCACGTTTTAGCCACATGCGCCAACTTTAGCAGAAACAGCTTACATACACACAAACAAATAGAGATAAATGTACTTTACTTGGATGTATACATGTATATTTAACAAATCTATTTAACAAGCATCTACAACCATACAGTGTAACACTTTGCAATCCCTCTCTTTCACCAAAGTTTGAAGTTTTAACATGAACTTAAAAGACAAAAAAAAGAGTTCAGGCTGATTCAGTTCCAAGGCTAACCAGCTCCACAAACTCCTCACCCCCTGAACACACACATACACACAAAAAGGGTACTGGCAACACAGTAACACTGCAGTGTTTTTACATTCAGTGAGATCCAGGCTAAAAGTAGCAATAAAAAAATCTCTCACACCCTTCTTCACATGTTGTTGGGTGTAGACAACAACAACAAAATTGTATTTATACATTATATATTGGTGTCCTGTAGCTCAGTGGTTAGAACACAAGCAAAAGGCCTGGGTTTGATTCCCAGCAGGGCAAAATATTGGGCAAGTTTCCTTACTCTACAGTCCTCTGTTTACTAAGCAGTAAGTAGGAACCCAGTTATAATAATAATAATCCTTGCATTTGATATGGCGCTTTTCACGTCGGGAGGACGTTCCAAAGCGCTTCACAGAACACACTGTAAAGTGAATTGACTGTATATTTGTGGGCGAACGCGGCAGCCAATCGCGCACAGCAATGTCTCACAAACAGTCGTAGATTGAAAATGATCAATTTTTATTATTGTTTTTGGTTTTGGAGGGATTATTATTAGGCTCTGTGTGGAGTAAGGAAACTTGCCCAAGGTTTC
>NW_024704742.1:32601341-32813841 GCF_018977255.1 Callorhinchus milii | reverse complement strand
TCTTTGGATCTGTAATAAATATACAGGGTACAGGTACAACATTTATACAACTCATATCAAGACAGCAGAAACAAAATGACAGTCAAGCTGCTTGTGCTATTAAGCAAAAAGGCTGGGATACTGCTGAAAACAATGCAGCCAGACTAATCACAACACCCAAATCCAACTAAAATGCCAATGTAGTCTGGAATGGACTGCAATTTTACATTTTACATTTTAGTTAATCTACTTCGGCGGAAATTAATGGGTAACAGAATGTTTTGCAGGATCCAGCAATGATAAAAAATTAAATAAGAAATAAAGTATTTTCCATGTTTCAGCTATTTGCACCATTCCCAAAAGACATTACTCTAAACCTCTGTAAAACGCTTTGAACTCAAATCAAATGTGCTGCTTTTGGATTAGATTAGCTGCACTGAAGATCGTAGGCAAATAAAATTCAAAATAACTATTATTTATTAAAACATGCTACGTTTCACAGTCTCTTCCTTCACTACTTTTAATACTGGTCTCTTCACAGTCTAGTTCAGCAGGCTGTGTGTCTTCCTGTTTCAAAGCTCCTGACACTTGTGTTCCATCCTCTGTGGAGTCAGCAAAGCCCGAGTTAGCTTCGGGCTCTTTTTGCTCTTCACTTCTCGATGCAGGCCCACAACTGCTGGTCTGGTCTGCAGGGACAGCTCCTTTCCTCTGGGGCAGGATAGTAAAGAAGGCTTCCTGCCAGTTCCCCTTTTCTAAATATGTCAGGATTATCTCAAATACTGTAGAATGGAAAACAATCCTTGTGTCAGTAATGATGAAAAAAAACATTTAGAGACAAATATTTTGAGTTGCAAATTGCTTTTTTTTAAAAGGTGTGTTATCTAATTGCTTTAAACCCTATTCCCCCAGTCTTCTTTTCTATTCTGCTTTCATCAGGCCACGTTCTCAGACATCAAGCCTGCAGCTATATCCAACTTAAGACAACTATAAAAATAACCAACATACCCTAATTCTCCAAATTCAAAGTGGGCGGACCTTTTTTTTGAAAAAAATGTTTTAAATATTTTTTTTTTAAATGTGTTCATGACTAGAGGGATCTAAAAGAGGATTTAGGAGGAACTACTTCACACAGAGGGTAGTGAGATTGTGGAACTCGCTGCCTGAAGCAGTTGGTACAAATGCATTCAAGAGGAATCAGAGGTGTAGAAATGTATGGGAAGGAGGATGGAATGGGTGAAGAATTGTGTGGTGTATAAACAATAACATGGACTGAGTGGGCTGGGTGACCTGTTTCTTTGCTGTACATTCTTTGTCATCCTGTTTTACAGCCAATTGAAAGCCAGGTTTGGATGATTGAAATAATAATAATAATCCTTGCAGAATATATTGTAAAGTGAATGACTGTGCATTTTGTGGGCAAAATGCATGACTGTTGCCTAGATGTCATCAGGTTAATCTCAATCATTTACACATCAACCCCACAATGGCAGATTGGAGAGATTGTTGGCAGAGCCTGCATCCTAATGACATGTACATTTCACCTCACTCTGAGGTTTCATTTTTTTTAAAAGCAGCTGAAATATTTTCAATTCACATTCCAAACCAATCCAAACAAGGATTGGGACTTTATTCAATGTTATAAAAAGGTTTGCCCCATCATACATTAAGAGTAAGCATTCACAGAAATAAAAACTTGTCAGATCAGAAATATATTGTGTATGTTTTGTTGTATATTCTACAAATTAAAAATATAAATGCAATGGTACAATATATCAAGTTAATAGTAATAAGAAATATTTTGTATCAGGCCTTCCATCAGGACAACACCTTTCAGTGTGATTAATAATAAATAATCCTTGCGTTTGATATAACCCGTAAAGGCAAATTATATTTTTATCATTATAGATTACCATTATGAATAAGTATAAAGTCTGCCATTTTAGAATGAAAGCCAGCTGGCATGCGGGAAGGAGGCTTCGTGCATTTGCTGTGAATGAGGTACGCTGCAAGAGCATTATAAGTGGCTTGCAGTATCAAGTGGCTCATTATATTGTTTACCATGATTTACAGTCAATACTTTGCGACTTTCCATTTTCACATAGTTTCCAAGAGGAAGCTGGGCATGTTCAATTTCCAACTCCAATGCTTTTTTGTAGGTTATACCCTGAAATATAAAGTGGGAAAGGTGAAAATAATACTTTTAACAGCCAAATCACAGACCATGAACAAAAACCAGTGGTGAAGTATAAATTGATAAGGGTTAGTCAGGATAGTTAATGAAGGAGAGGTCCCATTGAACCAATTTTACAGAAAACTTTACAAAATTACTGAGATGGTAGAGCAGGATCCACGGATGTCATCCACATGGATTTTCAGAAGGTATCTGATAAAGTTACACTCTGAGATTAAGACACATGGAATTGAAGGCAAATTACTGAACTGGAAACAGTTTGGCAAATAAAGAGGCAGAAAGCTGGGATACAAGTAATATTATTTGGTTGGTATAATGCTCTGATATAGATTGGTACTGCGGCTTCAGCTCTTCACTATATACATATAAATGACCCAGATACAGGAATAGAGAGGTGTATATCCAAGTTTACAGAAGACACTAAACTGGTAAGTGCACTTTAAATGGAAAACCGTTTTCAATTAGTAAATGCAGGTAGCTTTATCATCCTCTAGAGGGAATAAGAAACTGCTGTTAAGTGAGATCGCCAATGTAGTGCCAGTTTGTAGTAGCTTTGTACTATACTAGAGACAGTTTAACATTCTTCCGATCTGCTTAGGTGCCGTTTGCCCTAAGATTGTTGCCTCATCACTTGGGGTGGAAAGCAGTTATCCTTCATCGATCAGGACAACAACAAAGCAGTAATTTAAGTTAATTCAAAAGAAATACAGTGTTATGATAATCGGTGTATGAACTCCCTTCCTCACTCCCTTCGCCTCGTCCCCTCTTCCTATTTTCAGGTCTCGGCTGAAGACCTTTCTTTTCGACCGCGCCTTTGGTCACCTTCCTCCCCCTCCCTGTGGCTCGGCCCTGGGACCCGTTACTGTGAAGCGCTCTGAGACGCCGTTCGGCGTGGAGGGCGCTATATAAATACAAGTCGTCATCGTTCTTGTTGTTGATCTAGGCACTACATCAATTGTAAGGATTATTATTAAATCTCTTTTCATAATTAAAATTCTTTATCCTTGGTAATAATGAACTGAGCTTCATCTGTCAAACAGATGGCTTTCTGCATGCACGGAGTCCTGAAGCTCAGTGGTTAGAGCATTCGCCTTGCAAGCGAGAGACCTGGGTTCGATTCTAAGCAGGGCGAAACTTTGGGCAAGTTTCCTTACTCCACACGCCTAATAATAATCCTTAAAAAAAATAATAAAATTGGTCATTTCAATCCACGACTGTTTGTGGGACACTGCTGTGCACAATTGGCTGCCGTGTTTCACCCACAAATATACAGTCAATTCACTTTACAGTCTATTCTGTGAAGCGCTTTGAGACGTCGAGAAGACGTGAAAAGTGCTATATCAAATGCAAGGATTATTATTATTATTCAGGGACGTCACAAAGAGGAAACACTGACCGGCAGCTAATTTAGATCCTGCCCTATTATAAGACCGACTAGAATTTTATGGACCCTGCTTATAGGTGGGCCACCCTGCAGTAACCTAACACACAGAGTTGGGCCCCAAACTCTTGACTCATCAACCTGTGCCTAAAACTTTCCAGGATTTGGTAAGCAGGGTGCATCACTCTAGGAAGAGAGCACACTCTATTCCAGACAAAGGGAAATTTCCATGCATGTGTGAAACTCTGCCTGATTTGGATACTTTAAAGCATAATTTAATTGTGGGTGTCCGAGTGATAGAGTGCCGACCAAAGCCAGAAGGTGAAAAAATGATCATTTTGTGAAGGTAATCGAAAAGGACTGCAGATGGTGAGAATGGAGTATAAATATCCGTGTGAAATAGTTGGGTCAAGAGGCCTGTTTCCATGCCATGTCACTTTATGCACCTCTATATCCATGCCTTTTAGTTTCATTATCAGAGAACACAGTCATTTTCCTACGTGGAATACATATAAAATACCTTGTGGTGATTGTGATCCACCAAGCCACCAATGATGTAAGCCTTGGTCTCATCCAACTCATTCAGCATATTAGGAGAATCAGAGGTGAGATAAACCAGATCTTCTTTCTGTATTGCTTCACTGAAGTGCTCTGAGGTAACAACGATTCCCTAGTGGACAAATTCAAAGAACAAAAAATATGTGTAGACTGACCAGAATTTTTTGAAGTGATTAACTGAAGTGATATTCTGATGTTTTCTACAAAGAGGTGATTAGATTTTTGATGTTCTCATTCTTTTTGAGGAGACAATTCATATTTACTCACCTACTAATTCTTTAAAGTAGATGGCAACATAGTTGAGAAAGTGAACATATTACAAGCATTTATTACGTATAGTAAATATTACAAGTGTAGTAACAGTTACCTTTCCTTAGTCTTACTTTCAAAATAGACTAGGCATTTTTCTACAAACATTTTCAATGGTTAGTTACATAATTCAGTGTACCAGCATTTCCTCGATCCATATGCATTCACACAGGATATTCAATAGACCCACAAATATGTCCATACCTGACAGCTTTTAACATCTTTGCTTGTCTGAGCACTTAATGACTGAGATATTCTCTCCTAATAACAGTATTCTCAGTATATTATTTAACAGTGGATTAAGAGTAGGTTATTATTTTTTATTTTAGAGTCCCATTTCCCATTATCATTGCCTCACAAACACTATAGAAATGGAAATCTTATGCCAGTTGTTGTTAGTTTCAGAAACAGTTCTTGCTATCTTAAATTAAAAAAAATTCACTTTCAATCCTTCAAGAACTGCCAAACGTGGGAAGTTATTTTAACGAAATATTCTTAGATGAAGTTTTATCCTGGAATATTTCTTGAAGTGTTAATTCATATTCCACATTAAACCAAGGAAGAAAAATTTTAGCAACACAATTACCAGTGGATAGAAAGATTCCATCAAACTCATCTACATCTGAAAAATGAATGAGTTCCATCTGGATCTAGATTTACTTTTTAAGTAGAATATTAGAACATCCAAACTTGGCAAATTGTTGAATTCTGTTAATGCATAATTGCTTTTCTATAGCTTTTTTAAAAATAACTTTCAAAATTAAGGCTGTATTAAGAATTTGCCAAATTTGGGATGCTCTGAAATGGTACATTAATAGAACAAATCTACATGCAGATAGAATTTCTCCCCAACAGTGTTTTGTGTGAAGGTCTTTCCTACCTTCCAGTTGACCCATCCTTTTTCATTCTCATCCATATTCTTCTTCAGTTGCCCATTATGGCTGGTCAAAATCAGCTGGCGAGGAAAGAGAAACTCTAACTAGCCTTTATTCAAAGTCTAGCATTCTTCTTAATAGCAAGCTTTACCATTACTACATTGTCCCTTTTTTTAAATATATCTGTGGACTATTGTTTTAATTCCCAAGATGTTTAGGAGTAATCCATGTGATAATTTTCACATTACAAGCGTTTAATTTTTACTTAGATAATGGCAGCCTCGTCTTTGCAACTTTTGTTCTTAACTGTGAACATAAAACAAATCAATTAAGACTCACCTTTACAGGATGTGCTGCTTTACGATTCTCTGCATAGCACCTATGAACTTGCTTATGCAATTTTTTGATATCCTAGTTTGAAAAAAAGCAACATTAAATATATTTATTTTGCTGCTTCTGCTGAATCAGTGATACATTCTCAAGACTTTCACAGTGGAGTAGGAAGGAGAAAAAAACACAATTGTTTAAAATAAACATTTCTACACCATTGATAGTGGTACAACACTATCCAGTTCCACAATGCATCAGACAAAGAAACCATTAACTAAAGCCGTGGTAAAAGTTAGCCCTAAATACTGATACAGTGCAATGTGTACATCAAACTTCCACAATTTCTTAACAATAATAATCCTTGCATTTGATATAGCATCTTATCACGTATTCAAGACGTCTCAAATTGCTTCACAGAATAAACTTTGAAGTGAATTAGCTGTATATTTTGTGGGCCAAATGCAGCATCCAATTTTTTTTTGGAGGAATTATTACCCCCAGAAAAGCGATTCGCCAATCGACTAACAACCAGGTTCCTACTTACTGCTAGGTAAACAGAGGCATGTGGAGTAAGGAAACTTGCCCAATATTTTGCCCTGCCGGCATAATACCCATAACAGGAATGGAACTTTAAGAAGGGGCATTTAATACTACTACACAGGAATAAAATTCAAAGAAATCATTCTTGTTCAGATGGATATTAAAGATCCCACTATTATTTGAAAAGAGAAGGGAGTTTCTCCCGGTGTCCTAACCAACCATCCCCCAAATAAAATTGGTCACTCATTTCATGGATGTTTGTGGTCACTGCTGTGTACTAATTGAGTGTCGTGTTTGCCCAAAATACAAAGTCACTACACTTTACAGTGTATCCTATGAAGCGCTTCGGGATGTCCTTCGGACATGAAAGACGCTACACCAAAGTAAGGAGTATTATTGTTATTATTCTCTGCCCATTAAATCACCCATTATTGCTTCGCTGAACTCCATGGCCTTGCCATGACCTTGCATCCATGGCCATGCCCCCTTCTATCTCGCTGATCTGCTGACTCCCTATCAACCTGCCCGCTCCCTCCGTTCATCGGGCTCCCGTCTGCTCCATGTCTCCCGCCTGACCCGCCCTACCATCGGTGGCTGAGCTTTCAGCCTCTCTGCCCCCACTCTGGAACTCCATCCCACAGTCCCTTCGCCTCGCTTCCTCCTTTGCCTCCTTCAAGGCCGGTCTCAAGACCCTTCTCTTCGACCGTGCCTTTGGTCGCCCACCCACCTCTCTGCCTTCCCTCACCCCTACCCCACCCCTCCCCCATGCTCAGGTCCCAACATCTGATTGTTCAGCGCTTTGGGTCATCCTCCCGACGTGAAAGGGGCTCTATAAATGTAATTTTATTGTTGTTGTTGCTGAGTGACACTCTTACCTTTAACACCATTAAACTATCAAAGCTGCAATCTAGCACAACGCGAACACTGCTTGGGATGATGTCTTTCTTGAAGTGTTTTCTGGCAGAATCTTTATTATCTTCCTCATTCTGAGACTGACGTTCTAGTTTTCGTTTAAGCTTCTTCTCTTTACGCTTTTGCCTAGGAAAATTAGGGATTGAAGGACAGAGAGGTAAACAAGGAATTTTCTTTTAGAATATTAATGCTTATGTTCATATCAATATTTGAAAGTGAACCTTATAATAATAATAATCCTTGCATTTGATGGTATTGCCTTATCACACATTAAGACATCTCAAAACGCTTCACAGAATATGCTGTAAAGTGAATTCACTATGTATTTTGTGGGCGATATGTAGCAGCCAATTATGCACAGCAGTGTCCCACAAACAGTCGTGGATTGTGTGACCAAGTTATTATTATTTTTTAAAATTTTATTTTGAAGGGATTTGATATCACAATGGAACTGCTCTAAACAGAGGTTTGATGGGCGGAGTATGTTGTAAGGATTATTATTATGCATACGATTATAATGGGGCTGAAAGAGACCTAATTGTAATTCCTTGAGGTGTCAAGTTATAAAACATACCAAGGTTTTTACCAGAGTACTAGTTTACTAGCTGGTTGCATTAGTCTGCAGCCCTTGTCCTCTCCTGCACTAGGCTCTGTGACCCTATCACCCCCATTCTTGCCTAACTCCATTGGCTTCGCATCTCACAGAAGATACAGTTCAAGATTCTGGTCCTCACTTTCAAAGCCCTCCATGGTCTTGCTCCCCCCTACCTCTGCGACCTCCTAAACCCCTACCATTCTGCTCGCTCCCTCCCCTCAGCAGGCTCCAGTCTGCTTCACGTCCCCCGCCTCGCTCACCCCACTATTGGCGGGCGGGTGAGCCTTCTGCCATTCTGCCCCCACCCTCTGGCACTCCATCCCGCAGTCCCTCCACCTCTCCCTTGCTACCTTCAACACTCATCTCAAGACCCTCCTTTTCGACTGTGCTTTCAATCTCCCTGCGTCCCCCCCTGACCCTGACCCCCAGCTCGAGTCTGAAATTCTGTCTGTCCAGCGCCTTGGGATGTCCTCCCGATGTGAAAAGTGCTTTACAAATGTAATGTTGTTGTTGTTATGCCTATCCTGTGATTATCTACCAACTTGTGAACTCAACCAAACAACAACAACTTACATTTATATAGCGCCCTTCACATGGGGCAGCATCCCGGAGTGCTTGATCAAGTTGTATGGATTAATTCACGATACAATGAAGAAACTGCATGAAATTAATACAAAGTCAATTATACATACTCTACTACCCATACTTACTTCCGTAATTCTTTTTGTTCCTGCCACAGTTTCTCTCTCATTAATCGCTTCCTCTGCCTTTTCGATATATTCTCATTTTCTCCTAAAGTCCAACCATTATCCTTTTGCTGTTTGTTTTCATCTCTTGATTTTAACTCGCTCATTTCATCATGTTTCATTTTTTTAGTGCATGAATTCACATCTCCCTCAAAAGCCTCTGTCTCTGATTCAGATGTCATGATGAATTGAATCTTTATATCACTTCAAAAGCTGAAAAAGATAATATAATTATTTAGAATTTTTAGAAAAACATTTGATATTTACTGTCAATGCTGAATAATTATTATATAATCATTATTATAATTTTATAATTATGGATATATTTTATTTATAATGTTATTTATAAGTATAATTATATAATTATTATAATAATTATTACACATAATTATTACTGAATAATAATAATTAATAATAATCACTGCATTTGTTATGTTGACTTTCATGTCAGGAGAATGTCCCAAAGCACTTCACTGCATTTACTATGGAGTGGCTGTGTATTTGTACATAGAATCATTGAATTATACAGCACAGGAGGAGGCCATTCGGCCCATCGTTGCTGTGCCATCTCTTTGAAAAGAGCCATCCAATTGCACTCCCCCGTGCTCTCCTCATAACCCTGCAAACTTGTCCTCCCCAACTGAACTCGGTATCCCGATTGCATACAGCAATGTCCCACACGCAGCAATAAAACAAATGACCCAATTTTATTTTGGGGGAAATGTTAGCTAGAATACCGGGAGAAACTCCCTTCTCTTTTGGAAAAGTGCCATGGGATCTTTAACATAATAATAATAATCCTTGCATTTGATATAGCGCTTTTCATGTTTTCTAGATGTCTCAAAGCGCTTCACAGAATAGACTGTAAAGTGAATTGACTGTATATTTGTGGGCGAAACGCGGCAGCCAATTGCGCACAGCAATGTCCCACAAACAGTCGTGGATTGAAATGACCAATTTTTTTTTGAGGGATTATTATCAGACGTGTGGAGTAAGGAAACTTGCCCAAGGTTTCACCCTGCTGGGAATCGAACCCGGGTCTCTCGCTTGCAAAGTAAGTGCTCTAACCACTGAGCTACATGACTCCACCTGAACAGGTAGACGGGACCTCCAACAATGCACCACACCCCCAGCACTGCTTTGGAGTGTCACCTTAAGATTATATTGAGCTCATGACTATATAAACCCAATGTAGGGCTTGAACCAACAACCTTGTGACTCAGAGGTGAGCATGTTGCTGAGCCAGACTGACACACAATGAATGAAGATACCGGTAACTATCCCGAATAGATTTTTCAAAACAATGTTTGTTATCATTTTCCTCTTCTGCCATCTTCATCTCTGCAGTAAAGTCAACACTCTTGAAGATAAATATGGCATCTTTAATAACAGGCATTTTAACAGGATGTAATTTCCTCACTCCTACAACAACTCTAAGCAGGTGCTCCACAGGGAGATGCCATTCCTTGGATGAGACGTTAAAACGAGGCCCTGTCTGCCTGTCCAGGAGGACGTTAAACACCCCATGGCACGACTTGAACCGAGAAGAGAATTTCTCCCAGTGACCTTCATTCCCCCTCAGGTTCCCTCGTTCCCCCGTCCGCTCTCGCTCCCTCGCCCTCCCCCCTCCCCGTCCCCCCTCACTCCTTCCCCCTCCCCGTCCCCCCTCGTTCCCCCCTCCCCGTCCCCCCTCGCCCTCCCCGTCCCTCCTCGCTCCCTCGCCCTCCCCGTCCCCCTCGCTCTCCCCTCCCCTCCCCTCCCCGTCCCCCCTCCCCTCCCCGTCCCCCTCGCCCTCCCCGTCCCCCCCTCGCCGCTCCCGTCCCCCCTCGCCCTCCCCGTCCCCCTCGCCCTCCCCGTCCCCGTCCCCCCTCGCCCTCCCCGTCCCCCTCGCTCCCTCCCCTCCTCCCCGTCCCCCTCCCCTCCCCTCGCCCTCCCGCCCCCCTCCCCCCTCCCCCCCCCCCGCTCCCTCGCCCTCCCCGTCCCCCCTCCCTCCCTCGCCTCCCCGTCCCCCTCGCCCTCCCCGTCCCCCCTCGCTCCCTCGCCCCCCGTCCCCCCTCGCTCCCTCGCCCTCCCCGTCCCCCTCGCTCCCTCGCCCCTCGCCCTCCCCGTCCCCCCTCGCTCCCTCGCCCTCCCCGTCCCCCCTCGCTCCCCTCCCCTCCCGTCCCTCCCCTCCCCTCCCCCCTCGCCCTCCCCGTCCCCCTCGCTCCCTCGCCCCTCCCCCTCGTCCCCCTCCCCCCCGCCCTCCCCTCGCCCTCCCCGTCCCCCTCGCCCTCCCCGTCCCCCCTCGCTCCCTCGCCCTCCTCGTCCCCCCCTCCCTCCCCTCGCCCTCCCGTCCCCCTCGCCCCTCGCCCTCGCCCTCCCCTCCCCTCGCTCCCTCGCCCTCCCCGTCCCCCCTCCCTCCCTCGCCCTCCCCGTCCCCCTCGCCCTCCCCGTCCCCCCTCGCCCTCGCCCTCCCCCTCGCTCCCTCGCCCTCCCCTCCCCCCTCGCCCTCCCCGTCCCCCTCCCCTCCCCCCCTCGCTCCCTCGCCCTCCCCCGTCCCCCCTCGCTCCCTCGCCCTCCCGTCCCCCTCGCCCTCCCCGTCCCCCCTCGCTCCTCCCCCCCCCTCCCCCCTCGCCCTCCCCGTCCCCCTCGCTCCCTCGCCCTCCCCGTCCCCCTCGCCCTCCCCGTCCCCCCTCGCCTCCCCGTCCCCCCTCGCTCCCTCGCCCTCCCCGTCCCCCTCGCCCTCCCCGTCCCCCTCGCTCCCTCGCCCTCCCCGTCCCCCTCGCCCTCCCCCCGCCCCCCGCTCCCCCCCCTGTCCCCCCTCGCCTCCCTCGCCCTCCCCTCCCTCCCCTCGCCCTCCCGTCCCCCTCGCCCTCCCCGTCCCCCTCGCCCTCCCCGTCCCCCCCTCCCCTCCCCCCCCCCCTCGCCCTCCCCGTCCCCCTCGCCCTCCCCGTCCCCCCTCGCTCCCTCGCCCTCCCCGTCCCCCCTCGCCCTCCCCGTCCCCCCCCCGTCCCCCTCGCCCTCCCCGTCCCCCTCGCCCCTCCCCGTCCCCCCTCGCTCCCTCGCCCTCGCCCTCCCCCTCGCCCTCCCCGTCCCCCCCCTCCCTCGCCTCGCCCTCGCCCTCGCCCTCCCCCCGCCCCTCGCCCTCCCCTCCCCCCCCGTCCCCCTCGCCTCCCCGTCCCTCGCCCTCCCCGTCCCCGCCCCTCGCCCTCCCCGTCCCCCCTCGCCCTCCCCGTCCCCCTCGCTCCCTCGCCCTCCCCGTCCCCCCTCGCCCCTCGCCCTCCCCGTCCCCCCTCGCCCTCCCTCGCCCTCCCCGTCCCCCTCGCTCCCTCGCCCTCCCGTCCCCCTCGCCCTCCCCGTCCCCCCTCGCCCTCCCCGTCCCCCCTCGCCTCCCCGTCCCCCCTCGCTCCCTCGCCCTCCCCGCCCCTCCCCGTCCCCCCCTCGCCCTCCCGTCCCCCTCGCCCTCCCCGTCCCCCCCCCTCCCTCGCCCTCCCCGTCCCCCTCGCCCTCCCCTCCCCCCTCCCCCCTCGCTCCCTCGCCCTCCCCGTCCCCCCTCGCCCTCCCCGTCCCCCCTCGCTCCCTCGCCCTCCCCGTCCCCCTCGCCCTCCCCGTCCCCCCTCGCTCCCTCGCCCTCCCCGTCCCCCTCGCTCCCTCGCCCTCCCCGTCCCCCTCGCCCTCCCCGTCCCCCCTCGCCCTCCTCGTCCCCCCTCCCTCGCCTCCCCGTCCCCCCTCGCCCTCCCCGTCCCCCCTCGCCCTCCCCGTCCCCCCTCGCCCTCCTCGTCCCCCCTCCCTCCCTCGCCCTCCCCGTCCCCCCTCGCCCTCCCCGTCCCCCCTCGCCTCCCCGTCCCCCCTCCCCTCGACTGTTTGCGGGACACTGCTGTGCCGGGCGCAATCGGCTGCAAAACACACAGTCACTACGCTTTACAGCGGATCATTATCCGGGGAGGACGCGTTTGCAGGGCTGCGAGGAGAGCGCGCGGTGGGGGGGGGAGGGGGGAGAGCGGGGATTCATTCGGAAGGTCCTTTCGAAGAGCCGGCGCAGACAGGATGGGCCGAATGGCCTCCTTCTGCCCCGCCATGACTCCGTGATGTCCTGGGAAGCGCTTCGAGGCGTCTCGATGAACGTGCTGAGGCGCCATAGCAAATGCAAAGACTATTCTTCTGAGTTTGGATGACTCTCGGCGTTGGGCTTTACACATGGCTCAAGACACCAAACAAAAATACTCTTACTCTCTCCCTCCTCCAGTCTCTCCCTCGCCCTCTGTCTGTCGCTTTCAAATCTCGGAGCCGTTAAACGGTCCGGGCTCGAGCTGGTCGCTCGGCCGTTGATGACGCAGCCGGGAAAGCGCGAGCCTCACTTGCGTACACGGCGAGGGTCCGGCGCCGGCGCGTCCTCACTGACGTCACCAGACGCCGCTGGCTGCTCCGGAGCCGCTGGCGTCCCTGCCCGTCCGCCATGTTGGTGAGGGCAAGTCGCAGGCAGCACAAGGGATGGGGAAGTCGTCCAGGTTTGGGCGGCTTCACGCCCAATTGGGCGGGGTTTTGTTGTCACTTAATTTAATATTTTTGAATTTAAACCTGCAAAACTGTTCTTTTTTTTGTCCTTTGAGGATCTGTTCTTAGCACAGTTTCAAAAACAATCAACCTTATTCGGCCGCTCTGCAAACCCATTGGAGGCAACGAGTGACATTGGGCTATTTTTTGGGCTGGTGTTTGGTTGACTTTGGCCATGAAGGTATTTTAATTTCTGGCAAACCCCTGGCCAGAGGAATCTGCCCCTCACAGTGCCTGGCAATGCCACCACAAACTCCTAATGTTAGAGCCGTCCGTTGCTTGCCCACCTCTCTTTCCAAGTTGGCCGCGTTTTTAATAAGGCCATGGATGCTGTCTTCATCTGAACCAACCTTGTGCTCCTCGCAGCAACCAAAGCCAGAGCCAGAGGGCAGCTGTAAACCAATCATTAGGGTAGTTGGTCAACAGGACTCAAGAGAGATGTGAAGCGCTATCAAATCATGAGAGGTTTTTGGATGAAGAAGACCCTTCCACTCATTGGAACTCATCCTTCCACAATACCTACCCAACTGTTTCCCATTACAGCTTCAAGCCATTTCTTCAATGAGTCCAGCATCCCAACCCATACAAGTGGACTACAACCCATACAAGTGGACTGATTGGCAACAGATCTGACTGAAGCTTGTTTCTTTTCGACCGCGCCTTCAGTCACCTTCCCCCCCCCCTCCGGCTCTGTCCCGGGATCCGTCACTGTAAAGCGCTCTGAGACGCCGTCCAGCTTGGAGGGCGCTATATAAATCCAAGTTGTTGTTTACATTCATGAGAAGAATACCTGACGACGATAGCGGCCTTAGAAGTTCCTTAACTCCACGCAGACATTTTCCCCCACCCCTCCATTTACTTTCTCCGTGAGTTGATGATACCAGAGTGTATTGACAGTTTAGAATATTAACTTTCATGTGTTTTAGTTACTGGTTCATATTGTTCATAACTTGCCCCTGGGAGTTTTTAATGTGTCAAAGCACTTCATAGCATACACTGCAAAGCGAATTGACTGTATATTTTGTGGGTGAAACCCAGCAGCCAATCGAGCACAGCACTGTCCCACAAACAGTCGTGGATTGAGTGGCCAAATTTTTAAATTTTTTTATTTGAGGGATTATTACCCCGGGAAAGGAATCCGCCAATCGACTATCAACCGGATTCCTACTTATGCTGTGAATTGGAAAATGGCAGGGTTCGAATTTTGGAAGACTGGATTAAATGAGCGAAGGGCCTTTTCGAAGAGTAAAAGGGCATCTAGTGACGAAAAGTGAGTTTACAGAGAATGTTTTCAATACCATAGGAAGGCTAACATTATTAGTAGTTGATGTTTAAGATGAAAGTTTCTCTGCTGTAACCAGGCACTATATTAGCAATTTTGTTGTTGTTGTTGATTTGTGTTGATCAACAATTAAGCAATCTGCTTCCACAAGCACAAAGAGAGCTGGTTGAACAAGGAACCCAAAATGAAATAATTTAAAGTACAGTACCCCATACTTTTTAATCATCTCATTCGTAGTATTTCATGACTTATATTTCCATAGCTCTGTGATGATTAGAGTATTGCATTGCACTGGTACTTTGACCTTAATGTACCTGTAACACTACTTGATCATGTCAGAATTAGGTAAGAGGTTAAAACTACCCATTGAAAATAGGATGTACCTTGTACTATAGAAATTACAAAAGGAACACACTGAAATGACTTGACAATTGACTAAGAAACTTTTCTGCTTCTAACGTAATTAGCAAATCTTAAATAAAAGAGTTTAGAAGCAAAATATTTTTTAAAAATTCAACTTCATGAATAAATCAACACCATTCTATGGCTTTCATATGTTACCTTTTTGTGGCTTATTCATTCTGCCTAATAGAAAATATTTTCCATTTCATCCAATATCTCAATCTCTTCTGAAATGGATAAGCTTGTCAGTCTCACATAACAGGCCCAACCATTCTGGGATGTCTGTACTGGTCTGCGTACTCGTTTTTTTATATAAAGTTCTGTAAAATTGATGGAAAGGTATATTTTAAAAAGGTGAAATGAATAAGAATGCTGCAAGTTCCCTATTTTTTTCTTCCGAGTGAAATGTTTCTTGTCCAAAAAAAACCCAATAGTGATGTGGCATTTGCCTTTTGCTCTGATAGGTGAAATTTCACACACGTGATTTAGGCCAGGCTGATATCAGTGTAAAATCACGGTTGTTTAAAGTTTAATATTTAACCATTGATTTGGAACCAATGCTTGGAGTTTGGAATCTGACCTCTATGCAACACAGATAAACCATCAAACCTTCAACATTGAGTCTTTTTTTTCTCGAGCTACCTTGTCAGAGCGAGTGTACCCATCTCTCTCTGTCTCTCTTTTTTGTTCTGCTGACCTGAGCCTGCCATACAATTTCATTCATTGGGGTAGAGCTCTCTACTTTGGACAATGACCAAAATTTGGGCGCTGTTGATCTTAATAGTTACTTCATCATCAGCTTCTATCAAAAGTAAGTATTTATTGGATGCATCTCTATGACCATGTCTCAGCTCTTGTTTTGGGTGCAGTTTAAAGGAGGGAACGATTGCAGCTTGCCTTTTATCTATAATTATTTAAGAGAAAAGTAGCACAACACTGATTCATTCCTGTATTACTTTATTTGCTTAACCCCATTTGTTTTCCCAGTCCTCCTGTACATGACATTTCACTGTCTATTTGTTTCCTGTCAAATGTATGAGAGCCGAGAAGAGAGGCAAGAATTTGGTGATGGGGGCGAGAGAGACAAAATGACCTATGAATAGTCCTAACCATAGACTGATCTAAGTGTAAATATGGTATTTTCTCATTCTTTTATTCCTCTTTCATTCACTCTATTTTAAGACTGTCAATTTAACTGCACTGGAGCTTAAACTGAAGAAGAGAACGTTGATAATACTGAAATAACTTTTTTTTAGGTCTGTGTGTGTATGTGTGGGGGGTGGGGGTTGTATGGGTGGGGGGATGTTGTGTGGGGGGACGGTGTGGTGGGAGGGGGAAGAGACAATGATTTGTGTGGGACGTCGTGAACTGTAACGAAGGAGGGGGATAGTAATTACAGCATTCTGTATCCACAGAATAATCTATTCAAACCGAAACTGAATATAGTAAATTGTTTTATTGTATCCCTTTCCACTGTATTTTGTATACTTTCGTGAACCCTCATTCTAAATAATGCTGTTGTTCTCAGTATTGCTAGTTTGAGTCTATCCTATAAGATATTCAAATCAAGTATATGATTACAGTGATAGTTTTGGGAGATGTTGGAGGATATTTTATTGCAAAATATGAAATGGATTTAAATCTGTCTGAAAGCAATCAAGAAGGTTCAAAATCATCTAAAAGTACTGCTGTGGCTCCAACCAAGGCCACTTGAATGTAAAGATTGTTTCTCTTTGCCTATTTGATTTGAATGGGGTCTTTATTACAGTGGTGATTTGGGTGCTGTATTCATTATAAGATCAATTTGGGGCAGCAAGATCACTGGTTTGCGGATTTTGTAAAATATGTGAATGATTTTTTAGTTTGAAAGCCTATCTTGCGTACGGTGAGACCTGAATTATTGATTCTAACAGCCAATAATTTGAATGACTATTATGGTGGTAGCTGGTAAACCCTCAACATTGCACTGGTGCATCAATATGTGCCCGGAGGTTTAAAAGTCATAAAACCTTCATGAAGGTGTGACCTATGTACCAACCTCCAAGCGGAGTAATTAGATTATGTTTTAATAGTTAGATGATGAATGGGGGTGAATTGTTTCATTGTATTCATTGAGTCTTTTAATACAATCACATGCAAAGAAATGCATAGATATATGAGATGACTTCTTGCTCATGTGTTCCACAAAGGACAACATCACTAAGTTGCTGACCAAGGCATCTACTAGTGCTACAGAAGAGTATGTACAGAGAAAGGAATGCAACGTGTCCTTCCCAATTGTACAATTGGCCAAAAGGCCATTCCACTTAATTGCATGCAGCAGATTCATCTGCTCGATTCCCTAACTTATCTTTTCCAATTGATAATGTCGAGTAGATTTCCATAGAATGATACAGTATAGAAACAGGCCATTAGGCCCAATTAGTCTGTGCTGGTAAAATGCTCTGAGGTCCAGGTATATGTTCTGTATCATATTCCTGTTCCCTTTTCCTCCCCTCTGGTCCCCACGTGCCATGCACTGTTCTTCGGTTGCCCGGGAACTTCGTCCCAGATCTCTACAAATGTCTCTCTGCAAAAGGCCACTTGTACGTTCTTGAGGCAGGTTATCTGATGTTGGGCTTCTGCTGAATCTGCTGCAATTTAAAGGTCAAATTGAGCATAACTAGATGTGTAATTAAAATATTTAAAAAANTAGTTTTTAACAATAATCTATTTCATATAGCACCTTATCACATTGTTGAGATATCTCAAAGCACTTCACACAATATATTGTAACGTATATTTTGTGGTCGAAAATATGTTTATGAACTAACACATCCTACACAAATCATTCTTTTCTCCAAAAAAGTGGCGGCTCTTAGCAGTATCATTGTTGTCTTCTTTAGTTTAAGCTTCAACCAGTAAGGGAAGGTAAGCACCGTTTCACCTTTAGGCTGCTACATGAAATGGAAGAATGTTGTTAATGCGAATAGCTGCTGTTATCTTGGCTCTCTCTGCATGAAATCAATACTTTAGGATGCACTAAAAAAGTATCTGTGTTGAGAATGATCCCCAATGTTAGAGGAATGAGCTATGGGATTGAAAGTAGTTTCTTGTATTCAAAATGGAATTGAAAAACTATAACCATTAGAGCAAGAGGACATATGGTTAGAGTTGTAAAGGGCAATTTCAAGACAGACACTAGGACTTTTTTCTTTACAGAGGGTAATCAATGACTGGAACAGGTTACCAGGAAGGATGGTTGAGGCTAGGACACTGAACTTATTTAAAAAGCAACTTGATGCTGTGATGGCAGTACAATAGGGTGGGTGTTCAGAAAGAAAGAGATTGGAACAGCCAAAAGAATTTCTTTATCCAAACCAATCTTGTGATCGTTTGAGAACAAGAAGACACAGGTTTGGACTTTCAAAGGGCAATTCCAAGACAGACAGCAGGAAGTTTTTCTTTACCCAAAGGATAATCAATGAGTGGAACCAGTTACCAGGATGGGTGGTTGAAGCTAAGACGTTTAAAAAACAACTTGATCCTTTACGGGAAGACAAGAGGGTGGGTATTGTGGAAGGATGAAATCAAATGGGCTGAAATACTCTCTTCATCCGAATCTTTCTTGTGATCTTGTGAACAGTCATCATCTTAGTCAATTGGTGTGATGCTGATTGGGAGAAATGGGAGGAATCATACACGGGCCCCATTATAAGCTGTCTTGCGAGAGAGAGAGACTGCTTTTAATACAGGATTCCTGAGAACTCACAGTTACCAGAAATGTGGTACAACTTGTGGTTTCTAATGCCGATTTACTGGCTTCCTGGGTAGACTTGCTGCTCTCATGAGCATCTCTAGTGCTGTGTGCATTGCTTGAAAGTCAAGCAGAGGTGACGTCAGCAGTCACCAGATGACCAGCCCCATTATAATGCCAGTGTAAATCTTACGGAGCCAAGACACTGCGTTATAACAGAATCACTCTGTACCATATCACAAGGTGCATCTATCTATTCAGTTATTCTAGCTGCTTATAAGTAGCTGGTATTCTTCTATAATGAGGTGGTCAATGATTTTATTGGCACATCTGGAGTTAATGGGTCAGTTCTGAATTTTCCTTACACCAATGTGTACATGAAACCATAAAATCTCATCTGCCACAAACAAAGTCTGAGAATCTGTCTACAAGCAGCCAGAGCTCACCTGGGGTAACAATTGTGAACCCTGAAGACTACAGTGAAATAAATGTTAAAATACAATAATGCAGAGAAAGGAATCTGAGTGAAACCCACTTTAATGAATTATTTTTGTCCCTCATTTTAATATCCATTTTCTCCACTGTTTTAATTCTTCTCATATGCTACTACCAGGCCGTGAAACTTCCACAGGTTTCCATATCAATTCTTCTCTGATAAGCTTCAGCCCCACTTTCCTGTATCAGCCTGGCTCAGTTAGTAACACTTCCATGTAACTATTCGAAAAAAGAAGAGTTTCTCCTGGTGTCCTGGCCAACATTCCCCCAAATTAAATTGATCATTAACTTCATTGTTGTGGGACATTGCTATGCACAACTTGGCGGCCTGTTCACTCACAGAACACACAATCACTGCATTTTATAATATATCCTGTGAAGCCTTTGGGACATCCTTTAACATGAAAGGAACTATACCAAATGTAAAGACTATTATTATTTAGGTTGTTTCCTTTTAATTCTCTGAATCTCCTACCATCGCTGGTGTTTTCTCTTTACTTCGCAAAGGGTAACTTGACATGTCTAGTGACCAATGTCAGAGTAGCTTAGCAAAGCAAATTTACCCTGGGCTTTCTGACAAGTCTAGATTATAGATATGAGTGTCTGAGTCTGGTACCGAATTGTTTCTGATAGCCTGTGTGTGTGTTCAACAAAGGCATGTTAACTCAGAAAGATGGTGCTTGTAAATCAGCCCATTTATAATTGTTATATCTATCTGATTCTTATCTGATTATTCTCTTCAAAGGAGCAAAACAGCCTGAACTGAGGTTCAACAATGAGAAGACATACAAGTACACTTATACAATGGAGGTGCTGCTGGACAGAGGGGGCAGAATTGTTGAAGAGAGCACAGGATATAGGATTATATCCAACGTGAACCTTGATATCCTATGGACAAACCCTAGCAATGATAAAGACCATCTTATTAGGGTTGCGGTAGGTCTTTTAATACTAACCATTTTAATTGTGTTTGGGGGGAAGGGAGGAGAACGATAGCTTATCTCAGATGATTTTCTGCATTTTGTTCTCTCTTCTTCCAATGTTTTGCGCTTCCTCACTCCTCACTGTCTTCCCTCAGTCATGAAGCTCCAATTAACAAGCGTTTCTCAAATAGCTACATGGGTTATCCATTACGAAGCTCGCTTGAGCAATGTGGAAAGAACACCCACCACAGCCAAATGGTTTCCTTGCTTTGAGAGATAACAAGGCTGAAACCTGTGGTATTACCCAGAGCCAAATCCTTTTAATGTTGTGATGGGACAGTAGCTCTCAGATGAGCAGAGTGGGGTAGGTTCAATTGGTTTCAAATTGACACCTGGAATGTCCATTCCCCTTCCCAAGCTCAAGCTTACACTTACACACAGCAAGTCAAGGCACTCCAGAAGGATGCTTTAACACCTGAATGGATATTAAACGCACTACAATATGTGGTATTTGATCCACTCACAACCATAAGGTTCTAGGTTTCACCCCAAGTTAGCTGATCTGAGCTGGGGTAGTGGTCAATGGTTTGGTGTTTTGCTCTGTTACCTTTGCTTTACACTTTGCTAGCTTTCAAAAACCGCAGCTACTAATTTTGCAACTATCACAAATTGAGCAGCTTTAAATATTTGCAAATAGAAAACGCAAAAACTCTTCAAGTCCATTTTGCGATTAATGCAAATTAGACCCACAGCTATTTCACTTTACTCTTTAATATTATAAACATTTGCATGGAAATTTGAAACTCATGCAAGTCATGGGAGCTCAAGCATTTGAGAGCTGGTCTGTTAAATACAATACAAATCCTGTTCACTTTTTATTTATTGATTGTGTTTGTTTGAATGGATATTGTTTCTGCACAATTCCATAGAAACCACTGGCATCTTAATGTCAGTCCAAAAAAAGTATCCAAGCTAGGATTCCAATTTATAAAGAAAATTGATGGGGTCTATCATGCTGATCACTAAAAATAGCAGTCTATTTGTTATACCTTTACATTGGGAGTGTTATTTTAGAACTCAGGATATTGATGGACACGTGTTTCTATTTCCTCAATCTCGGAGTACAGTGAAGCCTTAACCCAACGATGTCGTAAAACAATTACTTCAAGGTAATTGTTTTTGTCGGAAGTTATTGCAGTGATTTTTATGTAACTTTATATATATAACGTTATATGTCATTTTCCAGATATCCGATGTCAAATTTGAAACTGTGGCCAATCGTTCTGATGATGAAAACATCTTTAAAGATACATCTGGTGAGGGGATCTTGGGCAAGAATTACCTGTCAACCTTGCAGAGTCCAGTACTTATCCACTGGATCAATGGGAAGGTAAGACAGTCTCCTGCCATGTCAAGATGTTGCAAAGTGTTATGTGGTGGTTTTGACACCAAATACTTTTACAGAATCTTTGATAACAACAACAACAATTTGGATTTATATAGCGCCCTCCATGCCAGATGGCGTCTCAGAGTGCTTCACAGTAAAGAATCCCGGGGCCGAGCCAAGGGGAGGGGGAGGAAGGTGACCAAATGGCGCGGTCGAAAAGAAAGGTCTGCAGAAGATAGATATATACATATAAAGATTGATAGATTATAAAATGCAGCTCTTTCTAAAGGGATTCTTAATGACGATACCAAATCACAAACGGAAATAGCTTCTGATGACCTAGAGAATGTCGCAACAAACCATTAGGAAACCATATTAATAATAATTCTTGCACTTGACATAATGCCTTTCATGTCATCATGAAGTCTCAAAGCTCTTCACAGGATATACTGTAAAATGTATTGACTGTGTATTTTGTGAGTGAAGTGCACAACCAGTTGTGCACAGCAGTGTCTCACAAACAGCCATGGAGTGAATGATCCATTTTATTTGGGAGATTGTTGGCCACGAGAAACTCTCATCTCTTTTTGAATAGTACCATCGGATCTTTAACGTCCACCTGAACAGGGACCTCGGTTTAACGTCTCATCCGAAGGGTGGCACCTCTGACAATGCAACACACCCCCACCACTGCATTGGAGTGTCAAGGCTACAAGTGTTGCATTGAGTGAATTGTTTTGAAATTGAGTTTCCACAGGCCGGCATGACATACTTCTGGTCACCAGAGAGAATCACCATTTGCAACTTGGGTTTTTATCAAGGAATCCAATTAGAAATTGCCATGTTTTAATCCCCAAGTATGTGTTTATAAAGATATAGATCCTAATATTTGCTTGGTCCATCTCAAGGCCTTCCTTGTAAATTGGATATATGTAAATGCATATTGTATTGTGCCTTCCTTGTAAATTGGATATATGTAAATGTGTATTGTATTGTGTCTTGTATTGTAAAGAGTATAAAGCTGTATTTTCAGGAAGGGAAAAGCTCAGCCAGGTTTCCACCATCTGATCACTGTCCTTGTCCTTACCTGGGCATATGTAGTCACTGGGTGAGGCAACATCGGGCTCATTTATGGTGTGATTAAGCAGCCGTGCTGATGCTCACTGTCTCGATAACACATAAAAATAGTGGATCGTGTGAGTTCGTGGAGGGCTGTTGGTATCTGCAGAACTGAAGCCCCTTTAGTAAACTATTCTGATTGCCTAGCTGTAAATATTTTAAATTTCAGTTCTCCAGTTTAATTTGAAACAGTATGCTGAGACTGCCTATGCAATTTAATATTTTATACATCTGAATGATGAGCTCTCTTCTTCCCAGATTGTAAAGTTTAACCTTAACCTCCTCTAAAGTCTTCTCCCTCAACCTACCCTCGCCTGACTCACTGGCTCCCCATCCTTCAGAGGATCGAATTCAAGATCCTCGTCCTCACTTTCAAGGCCACCCATGGCCTTGCCCCCTCCTACCTCTCTGACCTGCTGACACCCTACCAACCTGCCCGCTCCCTCTGTTCAGCAGGCCTGCTCCGTGTCTCCCGCCCGACCCACCCCACCATCGGTGGCCGGATTTCAGCACTCTATAAATGTAATTTTGTTGTTGTTCTCTTTACGCTTAATATAAGTATTGTTACTTTTCCCTACAACCACTCCAATGCTAGTATTTACTCTATGTGATCACCAGAATCCCAAATCAGATCAGACTCATTGTTCCCCTATACCTCACTCACATTAATGTGTCAGCAGCTATTGCAACGATGTGTAAAAAATACTAGTTCAGAAGTAAACTTGTTTACTATTGCTCAGTTACCCGATACTCTGTAACCCGTGCGTATGATTTAAATAATCTGATTGAACAGTTAGAGGTCAAGAACAAGCCAATGGAAATGTGACACATGTAGTTTAGGTAACTTCATTGCTGTAGATAACACAGAGTTTGGTAGATTGCTGCTCAAGAATGCAATAATGCGAGTGGTGCATAGAGTTCAGGGTTCAGTTGTTAAACGTTAAGGGCGAGAAGATCTGAATTATGTTTTACTACCTTTCACATATTCCCAAAAGGAGATATCAGCACATTTAGCAGTGCCTCTTAACTACCCATTATTAGTGTACTTCAAGCTGCTTGTTGGACTCAGCATTTGAACAGTAATTTTGTGAAGAGCTCCTCCTCTCCCCTTTGACCATGTGAAAGGATCATGCATCTTACTCACAGGACGAAATGCATGAAACCACTGAATCCTTCTGAAGAGATAGCCAGTAACCCAGGGACTTCAACTGTAAATATAAATGTTGGGCTGAGTTCAGTGCCTCCTCCAAGTCACTTTTGGTAGATTTGGAGAAAGGAACACATTTTTTGAGAATGAACCCAAAATGTTTAACTTGTTTCACGGTTATACATAAAATGTAGTATTGTTGCACCCATAGATGTCCCCGGCTAAAAAGCCACCCCAATTGTATGCTAATCAACACCTGCAAAATTCTGCATTATAACTGGAATATAATTGCACAGGTCTCTAAATGGCATTGAAGAATATTAAGTCACCATTGCCCTTTCTCTGATGGAGGGTCCACTTTATTCACCCCTATCAAGTGTCGCTATGCCTGACTGAATAATAAATGTTGACTGCACACATTCCTTTGCAGGGTGACAGGAAACGTTCTGTGTCTCAGCATGGTTTAAAGTTCAAAGTCAGTAAGAAATAGAAATACTGATAGGGCATAATAAATAAATCAAAGCTAAATGTGTGGGTTTATATTCACTTGGATATTTTGTCAGCTTATAATTAACGTATATCCTTGCACCTCTCGCAATGGCTCAGTGAGTTACTTGGTGAATAGATGAACCATACAGGTCAACTGGGAAGATCCCAAGTTTGATTTACTCTGTTTCTTCTGAATTAGGTACTGTAGAACTGCAGTCAGGGACACTACAAATATATGCCCACAAAATACACAGTCAATTCACTTTACAATATATTCTATGAAGCCCTTTGGGACATCTCAACAATGTGATAAGGCACTGTATCAGATGCAAGGAAGATTATTCTTAATATTACAAATGATCTGAGCACTTCTGAGTTAGGGAGCTGCAATTCATTTAGGGTCTCCACTCTTCATCACTGTCCAGTGACCCCTGTTGGGTGGGCATTCATATTGATTTTGATTGACAACCAGATTGGGCATCACCTCCACAGTCAAACAGTCTGTTGACGTCTGCTGCCAAAGCTGACATGTGAGAATTAAGAGTGCTCGTCACCATGCTCTGCCACTGTCAAGCACTCTGGCACTCTATCCTGTGTGAGGGGCACTATATAAATGGAAGTTGTTGTTTTTGAAATCTGACAGTAGCACAAAGAACAACAACAACAAAATTACATTTATAGAGTGTCTTTCATGATAGGAGGACATCCCAAGGTGCTGGACAGTCAGGGCTCAGGACCTGAGCATGGGGGAGGGGTGGGGTAGGGGTGAGGGAAGTCAGAGAGGTGGGAGGGCGACCAAAGGCACGATCGAAGAGGAGGGTCTTGAGACCGGCCTTGAAGGAGGCAAGGGAGGAAGCGAGGCGAAGAGACCGTGGGATGGAGTTCCAGAGTGTGGGGGCAGAGAGGCTGAAAGCCTGGCCACCGATGGTAGGGCTTGTCGGGCGGGAGACATGGAGCAGACCGGAGCCCGCTGAATGGAGGGAGCGGGCAGGTTGGTGGGGAGTCAGCAGGTCAGAGAGATAGGAGGGGCAAAGCCATGGATAGCCTTGAAAGTGAGGATGAGGATCTTGAATTCGATCCTTTGAGGGACGGAGAGTCAGTGGAGTCAGGCAAGGTTGTGACCTGTTATTCTTTCCTCAGGTGGAGTCTTTCTACACCTATTCGAATGAGCCTCTGGTGATTCAGAACATAAAGAGAGGCCTTGCCAGTCTCTTCCAACTGCAGGTCAAGTCTGGAAGCGTGAGAGAGGTAATAATGTCCTTAATAAAGATAAACAGGGAAATCACTGCAATAGACAGAAAAAATGCATGATATGCACAGTGGGTCGATCAGCATCTGAGAGGGAATAACGTCCACTTGAGTGACCTTCCATCAGAACACATCTGTTTTGATTTCATGTTGAGTTCTGTGCATTATCATGACTATTGTTATTCATCACACATAGTAATAATTATATTTGTAACAAGTGTTTGATTTCACTGAATGAAAAGGCGAAGGCAAGTCTGGGTCAACTCATTTTGTGTTGGCAAAACAACCTTTTTTTAGGCAGCAGGTTGTTAGAATGTGGAATGCACTGTGTGAAAGGGGGGTGGAAGAGATGCAGTGATAACTTTGAAAAGGGAATTGGACATATACTTGAAAAGGAAAAAACTTTGCAAGGCTACGGGGAATGATCGGGGGAGTGGAACTAATGGATAACTCTTTCAAAGAGCCAGCACAAGCATGATGGGCCTCATTCTGTACTGTAAGATTCTATGATTTAAATACAGCAGGAGAACAGTGATCCTAGTGACTGCAGGAGAAATAGGCCACTGACCCATGCACCACAGAGTTACTCGGCTAATTCCTTATTGCAAAGTGCAACCTGTACCTTTGAGAACCAAGTAATACTCAACTGATTGAGTCTAAAGGATATGAGATTTCTCAGTCTTAGACTTAAGACCATTGTCTTAAAATTTAAAATTGTGCAGAATTTCGTAAAATTCTTAAATTCAATCTTAGTTTTCAAACCGAGTTTTCCTTAGTTCTTTGTAAAGAATTCCCCATTCTCCTTTCTAACTTGAAAGTTTCTCTCACGCTCTCTGTCTCATCTTCTCTTATATGCTATTTTTCTCCCCCGATCTCCAGGTCGATGTCTCTGGTGAGTGCAAAGTTAACTACAAGGCCCAAGAAAACCACGTGACTAAAGAGAAATTGCTGAACAGCTGCAAAGTGGCAAAGAAAGGCTTTGTCAACCACAATAAGGTCAGTGCAGTGGAGGCTTTATTCTAATATGCAGTAAGGAAACCAGTTCTTTCATGATTAAAAGGCACTCAGTATTTCAATAAATGAATAATATTATGCATGGAGTCCTGTAGCTTAGTGGTGAGAGCATTTGCCTCTCAAGTGAGAGGATCTGCGTTCGATTCCTGGCCAGGGCAAAGTGTTGGGCAAGTTTCCTTACTCCATACGCCTCTGTTTACCTGGCAGTAAGTAGGTGCCCGGTTGTTAGTCGATTGACAGATCGCTTTTCCGGGGATAGTAATTCCTTCAAATTTTTTTAAAAATTAATAATAATTTGGTCTCTCAATCCACGACTGTTTGTAGGACACTGCTGTGCACAATTGGCTGCTACATTTTGCCCACAAAATATAGTCAGTTCACTTTACAGTATATTCTGTGAAGCGCTTTGAGACGTCTCGAAGATGTGATAAGGCACTATATCAAATACAAGAATTATTATTAGGTGTCAATATGAAAATACTTCACGGGAAAAAGAATTCTGTCGCTTGCTCTAATAATGGGACAAACCACTTCAAGCAGCTTGTGTAAGAGCAGAGCAGCTGTCCTGCACATCAGTCACTTGGAGTATGTGGTTGGTGAAGCAGTTTCAGAAGATGCCTCAGCTTCAGTTAACACTTTGAGGGCTGCCCCCGAAATCAAAACAAAATAGGTGAAGAATTTCATGGCTGCTTTTCAAATTTGGTATCGATATATTGGTTTTGTGAGTTCTGGAATAGTCTCCATTACTGCCAATGTGTTCCTCAATGGGACCATCCAAGTATCCCTCCTCTGCCCCCTGCTGGCGGCCACAGTCAACCTGTCTCCCTCTTCTGGCACCATCCCTCTCCCCCTCATAAATGCTGATATCACCCGTCCCTCTAAAAAAAACATCCTTCATCCCTTGCCAACTATAGGCCCACCCCCAACTTGCCCTGCCTTTCTGAAGTTGTGGATTGCACTGTTGGTACCCAACTTCACTCACTCTTTTCTAACTCCCTGCTCAAATCCCTCCAGTCCGGTTTCCATCCTGCTACCAGCACTGAGACAGCCCTCGTCAAACTTACAAATGATGTTCTCTCTCTGCGACTAAGGCTTCTTCTGCCTCCTTGTCCTCCTGGGCTCCTCTGCTGCCATCAACATAGTCGGCATCAACACATGTCAAACTCCTCCACTGCCTCTCCTCCCTCATTCCTCTCAATGGACTGGACTCTCCTGGATCAAGACCTACTTGACCCACCACAATCATTTTTTCTCCTCCAACAGTTTCTTCTGCAGTCATCTACAGTGTACCCCAATCCGCTATGTTCAGCCCCCTCCTTTTTCTTATTTACGTGCTCTCTCTCGGGGATGATATCTTCAGATACATGGTCAACTTCCACATGAAAGCAGTTGACACCCAAATCTACTTTACTCCTCTATTCATGACCCCAGGTCCACCAATGTTCTGTCCACCTGCTTGTTACACATCAAGGCCTAGATGAGTACCAAGCTATCATCACTTCTCAACTCAATTTGTCCAATGCACTCCTTACCGGTCACCCCAGCTCCACCATTCATAATAATAATAATAATCCTTGCATTTGATATAGCGTTTTCCACTTCTTCTAGATGTCTCAAAGTGCTTCACAGAATATACTGTGAAGTGAATTGACCGTATATTTGTGGGTGAAACGCAGCAGCCAATTGCGCACAGCAGTGTCCCACAAACAGTCGTGGATTGAAAATGACCAATTTATCATTGTTTTGTTTTGGAGGGATTATTATCAGGAATGTGGAGTAAGGAAACTTGCCCAACGTTTCGCCCTGCCTGGAATTGAACCCAGGTATCTCGCTTGCAAGGCGAGTGCTCTAACCACTGAGCTACAGGACTCAAAAAGTACAACTGATTAAAAACTCAGTTGCCTGGAACCTTACCCATACCAACATCCACATCTCCATCACTCCAGTCCTTGGCAGGCTCCACTGGCTCTCCGTCGCAGAATGGAGTGATTTCAAATTGCTCACGAATCAGTACCTCTCCAATGTGCTCACACCCCACTCCTCTACCCTTTGCTTGTTCAACTTGGGCCTGCATGTCCGCCAACCTCTCCATTCCACAAATGACAAACGTGCCTTCAGACAATACGCCCAAACCTATGCAACTCCCTGCCTCGACCCCCTTCCCCTTGCCCCCTCTGTATCTGTCTTCAGATTTCCTTTTTCTTCTTTGACCATACTTACGGTCACTTGTAAAGGTGGGGTTGGGAAGAGAGGGAAGTACAGCTGAAAAGACGGATCTTATGGCAGGCCTTGGTTGTGTGTGGAGTGGGGGGAAGAAGAAGACGAGGTGAAGGAGGGGTCAGAACACTTAAAGCTCATCACCAAATCAGATACATTAATGGGCCAGAGCAGAAGAAACTTTACTCTGCATTTTACGTAACCTGGGAGTACATCGACAATTGGTAGCCAAAATGGAAAAGAAACCTAATTGACTGTTTTAGGTTGATTAAGGGCCAAACATATTCATTGGGAGGGGTGGGCAAGGAGAGGAAATTACATGGGGTAATTCCAACAGAGAAGATTGCAAGCCCGAGGCACCAGCCATTCTGCTTCATTGACACTTATTGGTGTTGACATGTTCCCAACCCTGTGAGCCAAGGTCTGAATGGGTCCTCACGGTTTGGTTACCATTTGTCCTATGATGTGGGGGCCATCACAAGGGATGTGGAGGAAGGTACTGCCATCCCTGGTGACTGAGACCAGCTGTTGTTTTATAGTTTCACTATTAATGGCAGCTACAGAACAACAACAGCTCAGTATTTAAAATTAGAAGCACTGACAGTAATCTGAAGAGCTGCACTTGAGGTCAGAATGTTTGAAGTCTTTTCCTTTATTCCAGGTATTAGGAGTCAGCACAAATGCAACATCAGGTGGCATTTTTGTGCTGAAAGGGAACTTCATTCACACCATACTCTATGAGGAGCATCGCCTGATTTCACTCAATCTTCAACAAGAACTGGCAGTCAAAATCATTTCAAAGTAAGAACCGGGATTTTAATATTTGGGTAAGGGGAATTGAAACTTCCCATTAGGCACAAATCTTCCAAAAGCATGGTCGGAAGCCTGTTTGACCCCAGCTTTGGAATTTGCAACAAACTACAGAACTTCAAAACTGTAGAAATTAACAACAATTTTTACCCAGAGAGTTGTTACGGTCTGGAATGCACTACTTGAAAGGGTGGTGGAAGCAGATTCGATAATAGCTTTCAAAAAGGAATTGGATAGGTATTTAAAAAGGAAAAATTTGCAGGGTTATGGGGTAAACGTGGGTGAGTGGGACTAATTGGATAGCGCTTTCAAACAACCAGCACAGGCACAAAGGACCGAATGGCCTTGTTCTATGCTATGAGGTTCTATGATTCTCTGATTTAGATACCACAGGAGAACAGTGATCCTAGTGACTGCTGGAGAAATAAGCCACTGACCCATATTCCAGAGTTACTGGTATGTTTAGTGGGATGTTAAAGAATCACATAGTATAATCACACTCTCCTGATCGCACACTGTATCCCCTAATATTCTTCTTTTTCAATCACCTATCTAATTCCCTTTTAAAACTATTCAAGGACTTTAATGCCAGGGAGTGTGAAAGTGTCTTACAGCCACTAGGGAAATAATCACCCCCAATGGTGCCAAAGGTAAATTACTGAATTACACAGTATATGAAGACCCTGAGCATATTGAAGGATGGTCCTCGAATACTAATTTATCCTTACCTAGGAACTGCAGAACACCAGTAACTGGCCATTGCTGTATCTCCAGTAAAACAATGTTTTTTTTCTTCAGTCAAAAGTTGGTGTTTCAAGCGACAAAGGCTGGCCCAAAGCAAATCACTGGAAAAGAAGTTAGCGACATTGTTAAATCTGTGAATCCCAAGTTTGTGGCTGTGTCCCTGGTCTCCGAAAATGTCAAAGCAGATTGCCAAAGCTGTCCTTCGGTGAGTGATCAAGCTGGTTTAGACATACTCTTTTATTTATCCTTGGAAGGGAATAGTATTTTGTGCTTGTGACGATGGTGTGCTGGTGCTTGGAATATCTTTCCAGGCATTTTTACCTAAGGGTCAAACAGTATGTGGGGTAAAATATAACAATAATAGTCCTTGCATTTGATATAGCGTTTTATCACATCTTCAAAGCGCTTCACAGAAAATACTATAAAGTGAATTGATTGTATATACTGTGGGCAAAACACAGCTACCACTTGCGCACAACAGCATCCCACAAACAGTTGTGGGTTGATGGGTAAAATTCCACCTAGGTTTTAAGTCTTTGGCTGTTGTTAGTTCAAGCCCACGTTGGGATATAATCTAAGGTGACACTCCAATGCAGGGCTGTAATGCTGCAATGTTGCTGGTGCCATCCTTTAGATGAGCTGCTAACCTTGAGCAGCCTAGTTCATAAGTTCTATTTAAGACCTGCTAAAGTTTTTGAACACACAGAGGTTTTATGTCGAATCAGCACCCCAAAAAAGTTCTTAAATGCATGGAGGTTTTATGCTGAATTAGCGGCCCACAACTCAGCGCTCCCACAAATAGGCCCCCCTTCATGACTCGGCGACCCCATTTTACCTGAAAATCCCAAGCCCTTTCGGGGAGCCAGTCTGCCACTGATCATTTGGGTATCAGTCAGGGAAGAGAAACAATAATTAGTTCAATATTTCCTGTTCTTTAAAAACATTTGACTTCTGTTTTCCTTCTACCTAACCCTAACCCTAATTGGAAGTACAGCTATGTCATCTTCCAGTATCTCACCCAGGTGATAATTTTTTTACATATAACCTTTTACATTGTGAGCTGTCATGAATATTGACCACAGAGTTTATTCAGAAGCCAAGTCAGATTCTTTCCTCACTTGACATCCACACAAATGCGCCCTCTGGGAGGGGTTGGGGCGGGAAGGGAAAATTACTTTGCAGTAGTTAGTGGCAGCCTTGTCCTTAAGAAGTGTTTCTGAAAGCAACTAATTGCTCATAACCAGTGGTGGATGCCACTATCTATATGATTGTTGGTTCAGGCCAGTGACAAGCAGTTCATATTTCAGAGATGCTTAAGAAAAGTCTCCAATAGTGATTGACAATTTTATTTATTTTTTGTTGTGATTTGAAAACAGACAAATTCCACAGCACCAGAGGCTCTAAATCTGTAGCTCTACATCTCATTGATGTTGTTCTGTAATTTAAAGCAGACATAGGTTCTGTACTAATATGAATGGGTATTGTTAGACATCAGGTATTGTATCAATACCAATACCAATATGGATGTTGACTGCTTCCATTTAGGAGAGATTGTAACATGACTGAACTGTTACATGCAAAGATAACCAGCTGATAAATGAAAGCTAAAAGTATCACTTCCAGTTTGCATAGGTTGTAACCGAGGAAATGTGCTGTGCCACGATATTCTGATAGAGGACAATAATACCAAGGCAGCTGGTAGGTTAAACATGTTCTTCTTTCTTTTGGTAGCTTAAAGAACATTGGCAGAGTGTTCAAAAGGAGCTGGAGCCAGAGAAGCTCGTCAGAGCATCCGCTACTCGGAGCTTCTTGTCCCTGATTCAGACTTTGAGGAAAGCGAAAAAACAAGAGATACTGCAAGTCCTGCGAAGTGCAAAAAGCAGCTTACTGTGAGTCGCTGACAAGGCTATGCCTCTGCTTATGTTCTTCAGTTGCCAGTGACCATTAATGATGCTTTCTGATTCTTTACTCCCAAAATAGGACAAGTACTGTAAAAACACTCATGGACTATTCTGCAGTTTTTTTCTGATCTTCACCAGGCAGAAAATTGTTTTTTGGGCAGAAGCCTAACTTTTAATCCATTTTATCCAAAACGTTCATCCTATCATCAATAAACGACTGGAAAAGTTTCCCAAACATGAAAGTATTGGGAAAGTTTAGAAACTTGAGAGGTAAACTGATCGAGGTTTTCAAAGCAATAAAGGGATTCAATACAGTAGATACAGATAAACTATTTCCTCTGGTTGGGGAATCCAGAACAAGGGGACATAATCATAAAATTAGAGCCAAGCCATTCCTGTTTCTATGTTTCTATGAAAGGGCAGGTCGTTGGGTGACCCAGGGATTCCATTCGTGATTTGTGTCACTTAAGCTCTAAGAAGCAAGAGCAAAATACATTAGAATACATTAGAATATACAGCACAGAAACAGGCCATTCGGCCCAACTGGTCTATGCCAGTGTTTATGCTCCATATGAGCCTCCTCCTGCCCTTCCTCAACTAAGCCTTCAAGCATAACCTTCTATTCCTTTCTCCCTTGTGTACCTATCTAGCTTTCCCTTAAATACATCTATGCTATTTGCCTCAACAACTCCTTGTGGTAGCATGTTCCACATTCCCACTACTCTCTGTGTGAAGAAATTTATTCTAACTTATCTATTTGTGACTATTTTATGTTGATAGCCCCTGGTTTTGGTCTCCCCCATAAGTGGAAACAGCTTCCCTGTGTCTATCCTATCAAAACCTTTCATCATTTTAAAGACCTCTGTCAGGTTATCCTTTACCCTCCTGTTTTCAAGAGAAAAGAGTCCAAGTATGTTCAACCTTTCCTGATAGGTATAACCTCTCAGTTCTGGGATCATCCTTGTGAATCTCCTTTGCACCCTCTCCTGTGCCTCTACATCCCTTCTATAATGTGGGGACCAGAACTGCACACAGTATTCTAAGTGTGGTCTAACCACGGTTCTATGGAAGTTTACCATAATTTCCCTGCTTTTCATTCCTATGCCTCTAGAAATGAACCCCAATGCCTGGTTTGCCTTTTTATGACCTTATTAACCTGCGTTGCCACTTTTAGTGAATTGTGTATGTGTCCCCCTAGATCCCTTTGCTCCTCTACCCCATTTAGGTTTATATTTTCCAGGATGTATGTGACTTCCTTATTCCTTCTACCAAAACAACCAATGAAAAGGATTACAGGAGCCCTGTAATTCGTACAGAATTGCACATGGTTAGCACAATTTCTAAATTGGATCTCAGTGAGGGTCGGCAGCCTATTTAGCTTTGGAGCATCACACCTTAGTCTAAATTCCTCACCACTAGTATCCATATAAATGCATTTCTCGCAGTATCACTGGATTCAGGAGCAGAAATCCAGAAATCCTAGAATTTCTGAATTTCTTTTGGAATCTTTGATGTCAGTCTAAAGCTCTAAGATGAATTGCACTCATTCAGATGTGTCTGCCTTTTCTTCACAGCCCACAGTTGGTTGACGCTGTGACTTCTGCTCAGACTTCAGCTTCACTGAAGGCTATGCTGGAGTTCCTGGACTTTGGGAATGCGAGCACCGTCATCTTACAGGAACGCTTTCTGTATGCTTGTGGTTTTGCCTCTCACCCCAATGAAGAAATGCTTAAAGCATTAATGGTTAGTATTTGCAGCCTGGAACCAACATATTTTCAGATTGATATCTAACATAGATATGATTACAGATGACTTTAAGCTAGTTAGGAGGAACTGTGGAATCCAACAAGGCAGCCAAGGTCTTACATACAATTTGACAGGATTGCATCTGAACTCATCACTGGCAAATAGAAGTTCAATACAGATAAAAGCAAAGGGGTGCATACAGGATGCAAAAATATGAGGAGCAAGTTGAAAGAGATCTAGGGACGTTAGCTGACTAGCTGGTCATTGTGCCCAAACAGTGTGAGCCAGTAATAAGCAAGGCTACTGGGCTATACAGCTATATAAAATCCCCAGATGTTATGCTCAAATTGTGCAGGCCACACCCTGGAGTGATGCATATGGTATTGGTCACCTCAACCTAAGGGAGTTGCCAAGGTTCTTGAGGGAGCACATTGGAGAGCAGTTAGGCTGATCCCCAGTGTTACAGGGATGAGAAATGACTGGATAAGTTAGACTCCAGTAAAGAGTTCTCCCAGGGATCCTTAGGCAAGTTTCCTTACTCCACATGCCTCTGTTTATCTAGCAGTAAGTAGGAACCCGATTGTTAGTCAATCAGCAGATTGCTTTCCAGGGAAAATAATCTCTCCAAAAAAATAATAATAATAATTTGGTCACTTAATCCACAACTGTTTGTGGGACACTGCAATGCACAATTGGCTGCCGTGATTTGCCCACAAAAATAGACAGTCAATTCACTTTACAGTATATTTTGTGAAGCACTTTCAGACGTCTCAATGACGTGATAAAGCGCTATATCAAATGCAAGGACTATTTTTAATATTACATTCATAGCATTCCCTAACTCTCCTGTTAACGGAGTCTCTGTATGTAGCTAGTTTATTTTTTAACATTGGTAAGGTTTTTTTTGTGTCTAACAGGGTAAACTGAATGGAAAAATTGAGAGCAATGATATCCAGGAAACTGTTGTTATTATCATGGGAGCATTGATTAGAAAACTCTGCCAGAAGAAACTCTGTGAACTACCGGTGAGTGGAAATGACAGTAACTGTTGTGTGTGCCACACATCAATTACTTTTTTCTGAAAATATATATTTATTTATAAAGATAATATTTAGTACAACAGAAATCCAAAACAAACACAACATCTTTTGTTACAATTTTTCCCCTTTCTCCCGATACAAAAAACATGCTGCTGTTTACGGTACATTCCTTCACCACACATAGGTTGTGCACTTTTTTTTGGGACACTCCCTTTAACACAGTCGGGAGTTGCCCCTGTGTACACAACATCTATGCGCGTGCCCGCGCACACCCTGATAAGGCGTGCTTGCCGCTTTCGGAAGGTGCCCGATGTGCACTGTACGTACGTGGACATGTTTATCGTACATACATTTTCGGGACGCTCTTTGGTTAGATCTCAGGCGTCCTTCTGTACAACTATGTTTATTTCAGTCAGTTTTGGGTGCGCTCGTGGGCTTCCCGGTGGGTGCGCCCTGAGCGGGTTGGGACGGAGCAGCTCCTGCCGGGGTCAGACCCCATATGACCTTTGCCATGGTTGAGCCAAACTTCAGCTATGGCTATGGTTAATTATACTGTGGAACTGTAACCCACATTCTATTGCTAGGAGTGCTGCAGAGTGTAGCTCATGATGTGTAAATTACTTATATTTAGAAAGTCAGAAAAATCCAGTGTTTTATGAAACAGCGTTCAGGTTTCCTTTTGTAAATAATACGGTTTTCTGCATTTCAGTTTCTAAACCAAAATTGACTGTAAATAAATAAATTGTATTCCATTTCAGACAGTAATTGAGGCAAAGAAACTGATTCTCGAAGGTCTGGAAAACACAGAGAAGGAGTCTGAGATTATGATGTACATCCTTTCCTTGAAAAATGCCCTGCTCCCCGAAGCAATCCCACTGTTACTGAAGCAGGCAGAGTCTGGCTCCGGACCCATCAGCAACATTGCAGTCAACACCATTCAGAAATACGATAGCCAGCACATTACAGAAAAGGTGACTTTCTTCTTCGTTCCAACTCCTACTATTTTATAAAGTATAATCCTTGCATGTGGAGTCCTGTACCTCAGTGGTTAGAGCACTCGCCAAGCAGGCCGAAACTTTGTGCGAGTTTCCTAATTCCGCACGCCTCTGTTTACCTAGCAGTAAGTAGGAACCCGGTTGTTAGTCGAATGGCAGATCGCTTTTCCGGGGGTAATAATTCCTTCAAAAAAAAAATTGGTCACTCAATCCACAACTGTTTGTGGGACACTGCTGTGCGCAATTGGCTGCCGCGTTTCACCCATAAAATATACAGTCAATTCACTTTACAGTATATTCAGTGAAGCACTTTGAGACATCTCAAAGACGCAATAGGGCACTATATCAAATCCAAGGATTATTATTATTTGATTTAGTACCTTATCATGTTGTTTGAGAGTCTCAAAGCGCTTTGCAAGATTTTACTGTGAAATGTATTTGCTAAAGTAGAACCATAGAAATTTATCAACGTGTCTGTCCTGACTCTTTAGCAATCCTTTCGGTCATGTTTACTGGCTCTTTCCCCATAATAATAATAATAGTAATAATAATATGCATGTAATTTACTCCTTTTTTGGTATTTATAAATCTGAGTGGCATTCCACTGGTTGGTGAAGTTACCGACCTTCTGGAAATTGAATTAGAAGCACAGAATGGCATGCAAGATTGGTTACTTTACTATTGGGAGAGCCTTCAACTGCCTTGCTTCCTGGATCTCTTTCCCAAATCCCATGGAGGGAATTTGGGAGAGAGTTCCAGAGAGCAGGGCACATCAATTTACACACAATTCAACCCAGTGAGCAAATAGATCTTTTAATCACATTAGACTTCTTTAGGGCTGTGGAAGCCAGTGAGAAGAGGGATCAACAGGTTACATGTGAGCCCAGACACCCTTCCTCCCTCTCTGTTTTCAAGACCATTCTAAGAAAATCTACCCCTCTGACTGAACTTTCTTCAATCATCTCCTTCCTACCCCCTAGTCTCTCACCTTGCTCAGACTCCCATTCCACCTCTGCAAAGTGATAGAAGCAGATTTGACAGTAGCTTTCGAAAGGGAATTGGATAGGTAACTTGAAAAGCAAAAATTTGCAGGGCTATGGGCTAAGAGTTGGGTAAGAGTGCGGGAGTGGACTAGTTGGATAGCTCTTTCAAAAAGCTGGCAATGGACCAAATGGCATCCTGCTGTGCTGTAAGATTCTATGGTTCTAAGTACTTTCAGACATTTAACTGCAAAAGATGCTGTACAAATGTACGTTGTCGTTGATAACCTCTGGACCGTAGAACCTCTGACCTTTCCATTGTTACTAATGCAGAGCGTAGGCAACAAAAGAGATAGAAATTCCTTAAAGGAAACATAGCGTTGATTTACATACTTTCACAAAACTGATTCTTGCGCTGAACAGGTGAAAAAGGTGATGAACAGAATCTACCACCAGAACCTCCGAGTGTACGAGAAGACTGTGCGAACGTCTGCCGCCAATGTCATCTTTAACAACAAGCCCTCCTACATGGAAGTGAAGAACATTCTGCTCTCTCTCGGGGAGCTGCCTCCTGAGATGAATAAGTACCTCCTCTCCAAAGTACAGGATATCTTGCGGTTTGAGCTTCCTGCCAGGTAAACAACAGAGGATGTTTCTTTCAATAGAGTTTGTAGTACACTTGGCTTAAAATCTGTTGATACATTGAAGGATTTGTTCCTGCACGCTTGTAACTAAACATAGAGCAATTTTAAATTATAAATCACATTATATATGTTATGTTTAATGATACTTTTAAAACCATATTGAGTTTAGTTGAAGTGTGAAGGGATATATTTATTTAATTACTGAGAAGAGGAGAATAGCGTGTAAATGAGCTCAATGTATGAAGGCACACAGGGCAGAATATTGTATTGCCCATCATTTGGGGCAAAGTAGAGGAAGGTTTACTCTGTTGGCTGTGCCACACCTGATCTGAAAGAGCTTGATGCTACCTCTGGATGCCTGAACTGACAATGATCTATTTCTCAGTTTCAACAACCCTTGCCTTCAGCGCCACAATTTATCATTAGTAAAATGCTGATTGCATGCTGGTTTTGTGGCTGGAGTTATATCAAAGCCTTGCCCTACCTTCCAACAGTCTCAGATCCTTCATGTGATTAATGAAGTACAACTTTGAAGGGGGTTTCTATGTATAACTATAACACTGGACCAGCAGAGTCAGACAAATACTTCAACAGAGATGCTTTGTTTATGAACAATAATAATCAATGGTTTATTGTTACAGGGCAAAAGCTCAGTGCCATCCAGTGTCCCCAGCAAGGACTGACAACTTTAACTGTCTCTAACAGACCCTAGGGGTGTGTGGTTACCTGGGTTCGCGATTGCCTTTCCTCACTCCCTCACTCTATGTCTGACTCTCACTCACAGCTTCCACATTGCTCAAGTTCCTATAGTTCCTAAACAGAGTTCCTATAGTGAAAGCAAATTACAGATAGCAATATGCTGAATGGTAAAACTATGGGAAAGGATAAATATTCCTCATCTTTACTTTTTCATCTCTGGGATTGTGGGAGTATCTGTGACAATGCCTTGTCTCAAGGGTTGAGTGGCTGGAGTGAGGTTCATGGCTGGGCAGGTTTAACACTGTGGAAGGAGTGGGATTGATGTGTCAACTGTCTTTCTCTTCTGTCCTTAGACCACTCGCGTCACTCCATGGCTTAAAGAAGCCTGCTTTCTGCTGCATTTACCCCTTTGCAGGCTGGACGTTTAAAAACATGTCATTTTTTTTCCCCCTCAAAGTCTTTCACGATTTTCAGTTTAAAAGACCTCTTCGGAATTGTAGATTAGAAGAATAAATGCTGCAGAGAAGCTGGTTTTGATCTTGACCATCTATTTGAACTCTTGCAGTGAAATAATGCGGCAGGTGCTGAAGGAATCTGTCACCCACAACTATGACCGTTTCGCCAAGATCGGATCCTCGTCTGCCTACTCTGGACACATGAAACGTACGTCAGCTGGTGCACCTTGGGGTCTGCTATGGCATAGTGCATTAAACAAGCTGTCCTTTTGCACGTGGGATTCAATCCAGATTGATGGGATCTCATGTCTGCTGAGGTCAGCTGTGCACAGTCCCAGGGTTCAAAGGTCATCTGTGACTGGATGATTTAAGAGGCAATCTGCTGGACCGTGATGGCTACACAACCCTGAAGCTGAAAAAGTTTTTTTACAAAAAAGTTTTACTGCCAATTAAAAATTCCAACTTTTTTAATGGTGAAAATTGGTAACAACGTACTTTAAAGGCCCCTAACTATATTTTGCTCCTGGAGCCTTTGATGTTGAGATTCGGTAGCAAAAGCGGAACAAACGGTGGCTGTGACTATGTGGAGAATCATCGTATGACCAGTGCTCGGTACATCTCCACCCACAGTGGCTGTGGCTATGTGGAGAATCACTGATGGAGTCTCTATGTTTTCAGGGGGCATCGACTCAGCATCAACTTACAGCCTGGACATCTTGTATTCAGGCTCTGGCATCCTGAGAAAGAGCAACATGGATATATTTATATTGAGCCAGGAAAAGCAGATGCATGCAACTCAGGTATATAAAGGTGTTGTTTTTCTCTGAACAGAAGTTTACTCAATATTTTATCTGATAATCAAATAAGAAAAGGCCCACTGCTCCTTTAATACTACTGCTTCCACTGATGGCACAAAATGCAAGTCCCTTATTGGTTGCAAAACACCACGTGTCAGCCTGGCTTGGTTAGTTGTACTCTCACTTCTGAGTCAGAAGTTTGTGGGTTCAAGCCCCGTGTTGGGACTTTCATCTCACTTAGTCTCAAATGACACTCCAATGCGCTCCTGGGGTTGAGCTACATTGTTACAGGTACCTTCCTTCGGATGAGACGTTAAACCAAGGTCCCGTCTGCGTATACAGATGGATATTAAAGATCCCATGGCACCATTTGAAAAGAGAAGGGAGTTTCTCCTGGGGTCCTGGCCAACAATCCCCCAAATAAATTTTGTCATTCACTTTACAGCTGTTTGTGGGACATTGCTGCACACAAATTGGCTACTATGATTTGCCTATAAATTTCACATTCACTGCACATTAGAGTAAATCTTGTAAAGTGCTTTGAACACATTCTCTGCAAAGCGCTATATGAAATAATTTTTTTAAACGAATCCTTGCATTTGATATAGCGTCTTATCATGTCGTTCAGACATCTCAACGTGCTTCACAAAATATATTGCAAAGTGAATTGACTATATTTTGTGGGCAAAACACGACAGCCATTTGCGCACAGCAATGTCCTACACACAGTCATGGATTGAGTGACCACATTTTTAAAAAAAAGTTATTATTATTATTATAATGTCAGCATAACTTTTTGCAGGTTGTTATTGAGGCACAGGGCCTGGAGTCTTTAATAGCTGCGACACCTGATGAGGGTGAAGAGGAGCTGGAGTCCTTGGCTCGGATGTCTGCTGTGCTGTTTGACGTGCAGCTCAGGCCAGTCACCTTCTTCCATGGTTACAGTGATTTGATGGCGAAGATGTTCACAGCAACCGGAGAACCAATAAACGTTGTCAAAGGCCTTATTCTTCTGGTGGATCATTCGCAGGTGCCCATCCTGACCTCCCATTTAAAACCTTAGCTTTCAGATAACACAGAATGTAATTTCAAAAAATTGTAAAGAGGAGGTGTCCTTATGGTCACTTTAGCAGCTTTCTGACTCCTCTCTTGAACTCCATCCCTGAGACCCTGCACGTCGCCCCTACCTTCTTGAAAAGATCGCTTCAAGACCTACTTGATCGACTGCACTTTTGGTCAACCTTCCGCCTCCACACCACTATTCTCAGCTCTAGTTTGCTCCCACCCCACTCCTCCCCCCCCCCACCCCCACCACCCCCAACCCAGTCAGCTGTGCAAAGCGCTTTGAGACGTCTTCTTGAAAGGCGCTATATAAACATAAATTGCATTGTTTATCAGACTTGCCGGACTTGACAGTTTTTTGCCTGGCCCACAGAATGGAGTGGCAAACTCCATCTCAGAACGTAGATCAATCCCAGAACAATTGTGCAATATCCGTAGCTGAAGAATAGCTGGTGTAGCCTCAGAGGGAAATTATCTCTCCCTTTCTCTTCTTTAGGTTTTACGTTTAGCATCTGGCCTACTAGCAGATGTGGAATTTCAAGGAGGTTTAGCCATTGACATCTCAGGTGGAATGGATTTCAGCCTGTGGTACAGAGAGTCCAAAACCACTGTGGCAAACAGGTGAGAGGCTGCTTCCTTGTGGTAACAACTGTCATTGATAAAGTTTACACAGCTCTTTGTGTAAAGAGCGGGGTGCAAGGTGAGGGGGGGGCATGTTGAGGGGGGGCAGGGTGAGAGGTGGGGGGGCAGGGTGAGGCGGGGAGGTGTGAGAGGGGCAGGGTGAGGGGGGCAGGGTGAGGGGGGCAGGGTGAGAGGTGGGGGGGCAGGGTGAGGCGGGGAGGTGTGAGAGGGGCAGGGTGAGGGGGGCAGGGTGAGGGGGCAGGGTGAGGGCGGCAGGGTGAGGGGGACAGGGTGAGGGGGCAGTGGGAGTGGGGCAGGGTGAGGGGCACAGTGTGAGGGGCTCAGGGTGAGAGGGGAATGGAGTGAGCAGGGAGCAGGTTGACTAGGGGGCAAGGTAAGCGAGGGGACAGTGATAGTGGGGCCACAATCACACATGAACACTGTTTTTAAGCTTCACAATTTCTTTGCTCCTAACACAGATACTGTAAAATAGATACCATTGATAGAATAAAATACAAATTTACATGTATATAACACCTGTCACATCAGTCCTACAAACAACCATAAAGCAAATGACTGATTTTATTTGAAGAAATGTTGACCAGGATAGTGGATATGGTGAAAAAGATTCTTTATTCATCAGAGTGCAGGTACATTGTACAAACCTAAATGTTTCGCTTTTATTTGATATTTGTTTTGAAGAGGTGCGATGGTTGTAGTTGGTAACGTTATGGTGGATTCACTGTCTGTGAAGACGGGAATAGAGACCAGTGTGGAAACAGAGGCCCAGCTTGATTTCGTCTCAACTGTGAAATTTTCAGAATATCCATTTTTAGTCTGCATGCAGATGACCAAGGATCAGTTTCCATACAGGTAAGGAATAAGATCATCCAACATAATACTGTGTTGTAAGGCATTAAACAATACAATAGTTCTTTGATTCAGGCAACTATACAATTTAACTGTATCACCATCTTTAGTTCCTGTCTGGAAGAGCCCATTCCTGCCGTATCTCAGTCTGAATCTAATTTTCTGAAACATTACAACATTGTTAATAACACTATTTCACCACTTCAACTTAACTTTGAAGCCAGCCTAAACTGATTGGGATGACAGTCTCCTATGTCTGTGGCTCAGTGGTTAGAGCACTCATCTCGCAAGTGAGAGACCTGGGTTTGATTCCCGGTAGGGCGAAATATTGGGAAAGTTTCCTTACTCCACACGGAGTTTACCTAGCAGTAAGTATATTCTGTGAAGTGCTTCACTCAAAGATGTGAAAAGCACTATATCAAATGCAAGGATTATTATTGTATTACAGCATGTACGTTTTTGCAATGTGTCTTCTTTACTTAACTGGTTTAACTGTAGATTTTGATAGCACTGAAGAGATAACTGAAGCATCAGCTGTGACTAAGCAGTGTTCTCTGTTCACTATCTTTCAAGACAATTTCTAAAGCAGTAATTCAGAATTCACAAACACATTGTCAGCTTTACATTATAGAACAAGAAACTGTATCATTTGTGCTTTTGAAAGGTCAACAACCCTGTTAGCTGTACAACTGAGAAAGCACCATTTCTTGACCAGAACCAATTCTTAATGAGTTTTTGATTTTACAGACAATTTGTGACCAAATATGAAAGGCTATCATCAGGGAAAGCATATGTCTCTCGGAAAGGAAAGAAAATCCTGATTCCTGGATCAGAATTCCCTCTTCATCAAGAAAACTCTAACATGTGTAAAAGAGTGTTTGCAGGACAGTCAGAAACGGAAACATATGACTGGTTCTGAGATCAAGGCTTTCACTGATGACGGATACTGCAGGAAAACAAGAGTTAAAAAAAAAAGTTGTAAAAATGATCGAACAATCAAGAAAACTCACAAGCTTCTTGCTAATTAAAGGGGACGTGTATTTGAATTGCTACAGGATTCTGAATGTTAAATTGACATCTCTGTCTTTCTTACCCATCTCTCCATGCCCCACAATAGCTGGTCGAAGGCATCCTGGGGCAGCCTTTTCACCTGGAATCCCCTTTTCAGTGACATGTAAGATCATCTTGCCTTAAAAGTTAATATAATATAATAATCCTTGCATTTGATATAACGCCATATCATATCATCAAGGTGTCTCAAAGCACTTCACAAGATATACTGTAAAAAAACAATAATAATTTGGTCACTCAATCCACGACTGTTTGTGGGACACTGCTGTGTGCAATTGCCTGCTGCATTTCACCCACAAAAAATATATACAGTCAATTCACTTTGCAGTATATTCTGTGAAGCGCTTTGAGACATTTAGAAGACATGAAAAGCACTATATCAAATGCAAAGATTATTATTATTATTTATTATTAAAGTGGTTTGTGTATTTTGTGGGCTGACATTACATACAGCAATATCCCACAAACAGCCATGGAGTGAGTGACCGACTTTATTTGAGGATTGTTGGCCAGGACATCGGAAAAACTCCCTTTTTTCAAATAGTGCCATGGGATCTTTAACATCCACCTAAACAGGCAAATGGGACCTTGGTTTAATGTCTCATCTGAAGGACGGCACCTCCAACAATGCAACACACGGGCAGCACTGCATTGGAGCTTCACCTTAGACTATGTGATTCCAAGTTAAAAGTTAAGAATGTGTTCGCCTACAAATGCACAGTCACTACTCTTTACAGAAAAACTCTGTGAAACCCTTTGAGATGTTTTGATGTGATAAGTGCTGTATCCAACTACAAGGATTATTATTAAATATTGTGCAAAAATTTTCAATTCAGTCTTAATTTGGAAGCCCACATTTTTAAAGAACTGCGGAATATCGACTTCCGAATTAAGACAGAATTTAAGAAGTTTTCCCAAATCTGTGCCTTCAAGTTTTAGGACAAAATTGTCTTCAGGCTAAGACGAGGTAGAAGTTCAGACTCTGGCATCTCCCTTTAAGATGTTTAGGATTATGTGGCAATTCAGAAGAATACACTGCCCTCTTTATGGTTGTATGCATTAATTTGATACATACACATAATTCATGTATTTACATATATTTAACTTTTTTTAAGAAAGCAAAAAGTAATTTAACAGTATATTGATATTCAGGAAAAATATTTTCCATATTTACTATAATTTCACATCTGCAAAGTACAGATGTGCAAAACTACTTTGCAACACATCAGTAGGTAGGTCTGGACACATGGGTGGGGGGGAATGTGAAAACACTGAGACTCACCATTGTTTGGGGCTCTGAATATGAAATTCATGTTGGGAATGTGCAGCTTCAGAATCTTTGAGGAGCCGAACACATACCCAAAATGCAAAATTCGGAGCTCCTGACATTTACTAGTTGAGATGTGTTTGTGAGCCGAAAGAGAATTTAGCACATAATGATAATCTACAAGTAGATTTGAACTGTACAACAATAGGTGGCTTGAATATTTTGGCCAAAAAGGGACTTCCAGCAATTGAAACCATAGACAAAGCCCATTTCAGTGGACAAGAAGGGTTCCTATTTCTCTTAGTTCCACTATTTATTTTCATTCTTCTTTCTTCTCTTGCCATTACTGTCACTGAGGGCTGATAGCATCCACCTACATACAGTACATGTATCATGCTTGCAACTCATTAATATGTGCTGTATGCAGAACAGACTAATCCTCAATCACAAGGCATGTAAATACCAACAGCAAACTATGCAGGCTGGGAAAAACACATCGTTTTTTATTGCAACTTATAAATTTATATAATTTTAAAAAGGAAGTACTTGACTTCTCTTATGCTTCAGGGAGTATCCTCATCACTTGACATGGTACCACAAACAATGATCTGGTGTGTGATAGAGTAACTGACTTCAGCCAGGGTGGCAAATGGAGGTATGATAGCAGCAGTACAACTATATTAGTGAGAGAAAAGTAACTCAATGAGGTATTGTGCTCCCCATCATTAAATCAAGACACTTTCCACCCCCACTCCTTACAGACCCACTGCTTTTTACCCCATGTATGTATATCTAGGTACAGAATCAAACAAGACTATCCAATCGCAACTACACTATCAAACTTCATGCATGGCAAATAATACTTGAGCTGTTTGTTTCACCAGTCTGAATACAATATTGACACCTGATGACTGGTGAGCGACAGTGCTATTTTCCCAGTATAGGCTGAGAACCATAGAACTCTGCAGCATTAATTTTTGCCATAGTTTTAAAATAATTAAATTTCAATGTGAAAAGAACCTCAGATGGAAACATTTCCAAATAAAAAGAGTTTAAATGTAAGTAAATGTCAATACTACAATGTAAATGATTTTTAATTTATATTTTTTAAAAATTGAGTCTGTTAAAACACAATCTCTAAAACAGGATATGTTTCATCCTGATATTTTTAAAAGATTCCTTTGCCATCCTTTTGCTTTGATTTTTGCTTCAACTGACATTGGCTTACTGATGACTGGATTCATTCAGAGGGCAAACCTCTTAACCAGTACTGAACTGTATATAGTGCAACTTTATCAGGGAGTGTTCCAGTTAAAGAGAATGGATTCTGGTTCTTCCATTTGCCAGATGAAATGTACTTGTACGCTGTGTGACTCATGTGCTGGGTGAAACTGGGCTCGAAATGTTTACACTGTTAACAAATTTATGAAGAAAATAAAGATTTCCAAACTCTATCAACTCTTTCAAACTCCAGTGGTCACCTTACAGCTTTGATTATTTTTAACATTAGCACAGCATTCAAGTCATTTAAAAGTGCGATGTTTCTCTGTTGGTGTTTGTGAAACTCCCTTCTCTTTTTCAAATAGTGCCGTGGGATTTGTCACATCCACCTTTAATAGGTAGTTTAATGTCTCCCTGAACAATATATTGACGCATAAGCCTAGACCATGAGTTTGAAGTCCCAGCAGTGCGAGGCTTGAACTCAGCTTCTCACACAAGGGCACTACCAATTAATGATGCTCCCATCTGCTCTTTCAACTAGTTACACCTGCTGCAACTAGTTCTGGCTCAACAGAGATATTTGTAACTTGAGAATCAACCTACTGCGACCACAGGAGTCCAGCTGAAGGACAAAAAGAAATGAAATTCATTTAGGAGACACAGGGAGAAATTGGAGGGGAAAAAANTGGTGAAAATCTGATTATTGCAATTGGTTCTAGCACAGGAGGGAATTCCTGATTCAAACAAGATCACATAAATACTGTACTTACATCCATGTAATGCTTTGAGTTTTCTCGACCTTATAAATGCTTTTGTCCATTGCAATTTTTCGTTATTATTTTATTCCAGATCATCATTCCTTTGCCGATTGAGTCCTTAAACTAAGGTCCCATCTACCTTATGATTCAGATGAATATTGTGGGATCCCCTGCCTCTATTTCAAATAGAAGTGGGATCTTTTCCATCTAATCTTCCTGCCTCATTTAAACTCACCCCCCCAAAAAAAATTATGAAATTGTCTGTTTATCGCAATGTTGTTGGGGCACAGTTTGTGCAGTAGCTGCCATTTTTGGCTCTATATAGAAACATAGAAATCTACATCACAGAAGGTTATGCGACCCATCGAGTCCATATGGGCTCACAGAGCAAGAAGATCAATTCAATTCACATCGCTCCACCTTTCCCCATTACCCTTTAAACCTCTAGCTTTCATATGCCTGTTTACTTCCCTCTTGAAAGCTGCAATGAATTCCACTCCACCATTCACTTCATTTCAAGTTATTGTTATTTTAAGTGCTCCCAGACACCACCCAGTGTAAAGGATGCTATATAAATATAAATTGTTGTTTGTGAAGTACTTCAAGTTGTATATTTAAGGTAAAGCATTATACAAGTGCATGTCGCTGAGTCTACAAAAGGCTCTATATCCAATTTTATCAACACAAGGAATATCCCCCGAATCGCTGCAGTCTTTCTGTCTGCTCTAATTTTCACAGTGAATGCAGGGAAAACACAAATAGAAATAGCAATAAAAAGCAACAGGAATGCTGGAAATCTATAGCAGCATCACTTGAAAAAGCCGAGTTGAAGTTTTGCCAGTGGTCCTTCTTAAATGAAAATATTGTAGTTTGAAAGCAATGCTTTGGTAAGCGGATCATTCTTGTCACAATGACATACAGTAAATCCGGTGAAGTACTTTAAGATGTCCTCCTGCTATGAAAGGAACTGTATCAAATTTAATGATGATTATTATATACTGCATGAAACAAAATTAAAAAAAACTGGACATATTACAAGTTGGACCCAGCTAATGAACTTCTCAAGACCACAATTTTTTCTGCATATGTTTCAAAGGGTAAGATATTATATAAACAGAGTTGACATCATACCACTCACGGATATTTTCTTTAACTGTTTCAAAGCAGTGTCTGAGTGATGAAAGGTATTTTTAATTGTAATCAATGTATTGTATTACAATACAAATGTTATATCATACGTATACACGCACATATTCAGATCAGGGAAGTCAAACTAAATACAAAATTGCTTTTTTTAAATAAAATAGGTTGTGTCTTGGTTTGAATGTGAGCAAAGCTTTTTAGTTCATCCAACAACTGATGGAAACACAAGCAGGTTGACGTCAGTGGACTGCCATGGCATCAGCGATACACTTGTAATCTAGAGGCAGCTGTGTGGAACAGCTGGACATCCTTGAGATTCCTGGAAAAAAACTCATGCAAAGCAGCTTCGCAGTCACCGCACGAGAACGTCGGGGCGGAGTCAGGATTTTCTGAATGGGGAGATGGGGACAAGCAGTGTGTGGATTTTGTTTGTGCTGTTGTTGATGGCATAGCAAGTTTCATTAGAAGGGAATTGTAACATGCAAAAACTGTAAAACATGTGAAACTGTCCCTAGGCATCGCCAAAACCAACCACAACAACATGCATTTCGTTGTCGATAGTAGCTTTCAAAAGGGAATTGGATACGGACTTCAAAAGGAATTTTTTTCAGGGTTATGGGGTAAGAGCAGGGGAGTGGAACTAGTTAGTAGCTCTTTCAAAGAGCTGGCACAAGCACAATGGGCCAAATGGTTTCCTTCTGTGCTTCAAACACTCTGAGATGCTTGAAGTTCAGCATGGTAAATAACTTGGAGAGACAGTGATAACGTAAATTGGATGGGGACGTATTGGAAGGTGCTGACTTAGTGAACCAATTTACTTTTTCTCATTTCGGGTCTTCTGTGCTTTTATATTAAGATGTTAGAGGCAGATGAGGAAGTTAAGGGAGACCATCCAATTATGGTCAGTGCAAAAGCTTTGATCTTCTCTTTTACACTTTGAGAGTTTGACTGAAACTAAGTTAAGTTTCAGAGAAGTGTTTATGGGTTTATTCAATACAGGGAACCGAACTGGAATCTTGTGTGGTTTTGTACGCTACACGGAGGTCAGTTAACGTAAGAATGCAGAAGTCAATTGAGGACACCAAAAACGTTACGCTGAAAGTTCTTAGCCAAGTTTCTTGGGATCATCAGCAGTAGACTGTAGAGCAGGTGTTTGTGGAATTAATATGTTAGACTGTAAACAGAAAGGAGAGAATAGCAGCCATCTGAGCTGAAGCCAAACCGATACCCAACACCAGTGCTGTCGTGGTTACTTGAAAATCACTTTTTTTTATACAAACACTCACCATTTGAGTATGCCCATAAACATTGATGAAGTAAATCTACTGTACAGCATTTTATATTATGGACAGATAAAATGGGAAGGTTTGATTTGTAAATTTGGAAAACAGAAACATACTGCATACCAAGCTGTCAAATTTCACAAATGTCTATTAGATTATTTTGGTGCACATGATTATATATTGTGTCAGCTCTTCATGAACTCACAAATGAGCATTGAAGCCTGTTTGCATGCTTCATCAGAGAATGATTTGATTGCAAAAAAAATAAGAATGTCACCCCCCTTTATAATAGTCAAAAACAAGACTGGTATTAAACGTACAAAAATAATGTGGATTTGAAACAAAAGTCGGTAACCTTTTGCTGATACTGTATTTTTATCAAGGAACACTGCATTAATTTTAAGAATTGCGATAACACCTAACCAAATGTTATACAAAGTAAGGGGTGAGAAAAGATCATTCAACTCACTAAAGTCTCACTTCGCATACACTTAAGAATAACAACTTGCATTTATTTAGAGGCCCTCACGCAGGGTAGTGACCCAAAGCACTTGCTCTCATCTTGGATCCTAATTGTATTTTTAATATCCCCTTACCTTTTGTCTCTGTTGTTTTACTTGGCAGATTATTCCAAACATTTACAAATCTTTGAATAACACACATAGTCCAGCAACCAATGCATTAAACAGACTATTTATATTTTAAAAAGTCAGCACTGTGACCATGGATTTAAAACCCCTCAAATGCAAAAAGGTCTACAAACCAATTTTAAGAATATTTTCCAAGCTGTTTTAGCATGAATGCCAGTAATTGATCCCATTAAAGCATGGCAGGGATGCTTTAATGGGTAGCGTATTGTAGCTACCAATTACACTTCCATTTAGTTTGTGACTTAGAAACATAGGAGCACAGCAAGCGGAGTAGGTCATTTAGCCCCTCGAGCCTTTTGCGCCATTCTATTACAACATGGCTGATCTGTAGCTCAACTCTATTTATCCGCCATTTCTCCGTACCCTTACCTGACAAATATCTATCTACCTCGGTCTTGAAAATTCCAATTGAATTTTCAATTTTCAACTTAGAAACCTTTCATCAGTAAAATAACAATATTATTATTATTTAATAATAATAATCCATGCATTTCAAATAGTGCCTTACCACATGATCAAGACGTCTCAAAGCGCTTCACAGAATATACTGTAAAGTTAATTGACTGTATTTTGTGGGCGAAATGCAGCAGCCAATTGCAAACCATCGCCATCCCAATAGTTGCTCCAACAAGTATATTCAGGGCAACAGTATCTATAACAGAGATCCTGGCATTTACTTATATGTATGCTGTTGAAACGTAATATGAGTTAGCCCTGCCAAAGCAATAATAGATTCAGAACACGTTATTGACCTTTTTGTGATCCTTCAATTCCACTCATTAATATACTGCTTACCCTACACATTTTTTTTCCCAATGATAAGCTGTATTCTTTTTTAGAAAGCATATGGTAAAAAGTTAGCCTTCATTGTATTCTCAGCACTCCACCACTGACTCTTTTTATTGATGCAAATTAAGCAAGAGCGTTATAGTGTATCAATTAAATTATTAAAGTTTGGTCATGAATACAATCAAGTGAAATGATTCAACTTGTCCACTAACCTGCGATGGGTTATTTTCAAGCTTGCACCAGCTACTCAGAGAGATTGATCCTATTTGAAAGGCACTATATAAATGCGAGTTGTTGTTTATCTTCCTACCTGCAAACTATGTGATTTATTTCTCTGCTTTGCTGCAGTACCTTTAGACTGTAACCTTCTGCAGGCCGTCCCCACCTTACTAAATCATTATCTAGACCAGGGTTGGATCCGCTCATTGTTTGATTGAACCATATTGTGATTCATACTGTGCGATATTCTCCAGATCTAACATAGAGCAGGGAGTGATCACACAATAGGTAACAGTTAGCCTATCTGTTTATGCAAGTCACTAGTCTCCCCCATCAGTCTGTGGAGCTCACCCTCTCATGATTCGTACTCTGCCACTGTCAAGCGCTCTGAGACGCTATATAAATACAAGTTGATTCATAAATGCAATTGACTCCTGCATTCCACCCACAAAATAATCAGGCAATTCACTTTACAGTATATTCTGTGAAGCACTTTGAGGATTCTTGAAGATGTGATAAGGCGCTATATCAAATGCAAGGATTATTATTATTACTATTATTCAGTTCTGCAGGGTAGGTATGTGCAATCAAATAAGTCATTTCCCAGGAAACATCCTAAGTGGACTGACTATGTTTGAGTTAACTGTGTTTGTAATGGATGGTTTTGCGATGTGAAGATAATATCTTGTTAAGTGTCGCGGCTGACTTGGAAGTCACCATTGGACCATGGAGACGACACCCTACACTGGCTCAAGCAAAAAGTTTCCATGTTTGTGTCATGTGAAAGGAATGTGTTGAGGGGGGAGCAACACCTTGGTTTATTGTGTTTGTTTCCACATTAGATGCATGTACAACTGCAACCTGAAACTCAGACTCTTATGACGACTGTCACACTTGCTGTTTCCATCAGTTGCAGCATTTCACCAGGAAGCGCAGCGTGCAGAGAGACGATACACCGTTCAAATGGAAAATTACATTTTCTTTATTTGGCAAAACCAATACATACAGAACATTTGCTTGCATATTGTTTCCATATTTGGCAATATAAAGAAATAAGAAGAAAGTATCCCTCTATTAACACTGTTAAAATAATTTCCTTTTGTGCAACTTTGTCCCCTGGCTCGTGTCATTTCCTCCAAAACACAGTAGTAGTTTTACATTGCTTTATCTTTTGTTCCAGGAATCACTCTCCCAACCTCATCAATGCTCTCTGTTCCACACTTTTCCACCCTCCCTTACCATAAGTTTCTCTTCAGTTTCTCCTCCTTCTGAACCACATCTTGCCTTCTAGAAACTTCTTCCTGTGGCTTGAGTCTTTCACTGTCAACCTGTGTTCCTGCAACACTACAACCCTCCTCGTTCCCTCTTGACGTTCACAATTCGCTCACTCTTCACATGTACTTTCGTACTCTTCCCATTGCATTTACACACTTGACACATTAAAACAGTGCAAACACCAGCTCTAAACATCGTGAAAGCAGGTTCACCTTAGAAGGCAAACTTCCAAAGATTTCAGGTACTGGCATGTGTAACAATGTCTGCTCGGGAAAGCAGTACCTGCATGTGCTTTGATACTTTGAATTAATTGAATTGTACTCAATAAAAAAAGAAGCTTGTAGCAAAAACTTGTAGCTTGTAGCAGAGGAACAGAAGAATTTTTTAAAAAAGGATATGGAGGCCAAATTGTGGCATTATAAGAGTTTGAAGCAGCTAGTGAATCTTAGCAAACAGTAATATTTCTTAACAAATACTGTATTACTTTATATTAAAAAGCTTACATGTTCCAGCAGCAGCTCTTTCCTCCACTGCTCCCTGTCCCTACTTATCCACAAGGTTGATATCTGAGTTGATCTTCTTTTGACATTAAAGTGGCACAGACATGATGGGATAATGACATAATGGTCCCCTTCTGTGCAGAAACGTCCCATGTAAATATTTAGATCTGGTATCACTGTACTTTGAAGGCAATGCTGGTAACGTTAAGGCTTAAAACATTGTTATAGAAAAGTGGAAAACAAGCTATTGAATGGATTCCCCTGAAAAGGCAATTCAGTGCTACAACCCAGCTGCTTCAGATCATGCTTTGCCAATGTTTACCTCATCTCATCCCAACAAGAAACTGAGCCTTTATGCCTGTGGTGACAGAGAGTCAGATAGACATCTACCTAACTGAGCTTCTTGGACTGCAATCCCAAATTGTTGAAAACTAGGAACATGTTCTCTTTTGATTCGAGGCACTCTAGAAAATATAAACTTATAGCAATACTGTAACTATCCATCAAAAAATTGAAAATTGATCATCCGCAGATATTGGGTCAACTAGCACATGTTCGTGGATGACACCCAACTCTACCTCTCTGCGTCCACTCTTAACTCCATGACTCCATGACTGTCAGACATCAAGTCCTGGATGAGAGCTAACTTCCTGCAGTTGAACATCAACAAGACCGAGACCCTCCTGATTGGGTCCTGTCAGCATCTCCACACCTCAGGCACTGACAGCATCACCATCCACGGTTGCACACTCCACCTTACTAAGCCAGTTCAGAACCTTGGAGTCTTGTTTGACCCTCAACTATTCTTTCTACCCCACATCTGTGCCATGAACCGCTCTGCCTTCCCCCACCTCCGCAACATCGCCCGGCTCCGACACTGTCTCACACCTCAGGCCGCTGAAACGCTCATACACGCTTTCATTACACTGAGGCTTGACGATTCAAACTCCTTGCTTGTCAGCCTCCCCAACTCCTCCCTTCATAGGCTGCAGATCATCCAGAACTCTGCAGCCTGCGTCCTTTCCCGCACCAGGCTCCGTGACCCTCTCATCCCCATCCTCACCTGGTTCCACTGGCTTCCCAACTCACAGAGGATACAGTTCAAGACAAAACGGAAAATACTGCAGATGCTGAAAATCTGACGAAGTTCTGACGAAGGGTCATGGACCCGAAACGTTGACTCACTTTCCTTTCTCCATAGATGCTGCCTTACCTGCTGAGTGTTCCCAGAAACTTCTATTTTTGTTTTCGGATACAGTTCAAAATCCTGGTCCTCATCTTCAATCCCTTCCATGGTCTTGCTTCCTCCTACCTCTGCGACCTTCTAACCCTCTACCATCCTGCCTGTTCCCTCTGCTCAGCGAGCTCCAACCTGCTTCACATCCCCCAGATCTTTCTGCCACTCTGCCTCTACCCTCTGGAACTCCATACATCAGTCCCTCCACCTCATCCCTTCCTTACCTCCTTCAAGACCTTCCCCTTCGACCGTGCTTTCAATCTCCCTGCTTCCCTCCTGCCCTCCACCCTTCCCAATCCCGACCCCTGCTCGGGTCTGAAACACTGACTGTCCAGCGCCTTGGGACATCCTCCCGATGTGAAAGGCGCTATACAAATTTAATTTGTTGTTGTTATTGAAATCTAGGATCCCTTGAGATCTCTCTTTTCCACTCAAGTATATAAATAATGTTTTTTGATATATTGATATTCAATACATTGATATAAGTTTATATATTAGTTTTGTATGTGATTAGGAGCTATTAGCTGCTGCCTGTATAGGATTCTGGTCTCAGAACTGAGCCTCTCTAACCTATTTTTGTGGTTTCTTTATATTGTATTTGAAAATGAAAATAAACATTTTTTTCAAAAAATGTAACTAGATTTTACAGGAAAGAAAATGCAAAATATGAAAATATGCAAGCCCTTATTTTCCCCTTTGTTGCCATAAAAATATGTATTGATCAGACATATGTTATTAGCTAATAGCTGTTTTACCTAGTCCTATATTGCTATCATATAATTGTTGGAGAAGTGAGGACAGAGGGAATAAAATTTAAGGATTGTTAGTACTGGGAATTGGAATATTTTCCACGTCTTTTTGCTCTCACTTTCAGCATGTACCAAATGGTGGGCAATGTCATGCTTAACCTCAGCCCTGCTTGGAAATGAGTTGAGACGAGGCTATCTGAACTAATTTCATGCAGAACCCTTACAGGCAGCAGTGAGAGGTGACATTGGATGCCATCAGTCTGGGCTGGACAACCAATGAAATATAAACCAGGTGCCAGTGTTGATGCAGAACTTGGCTGGTGCTTAAATTCCAAGTTAGTCCTGCATGTTGACACCAGGAATGATTGCAGATTTGTTTGGTGATGGATGAGGTCCATAGATAAAATGTTCCACATCCCTAAGGAGTCGATTTAAATAGGTTTACACTTTGCAACGTTTAAAGCACTGCAGTTCTCTTTCACAATATGATGGATTCACATTTCAAGCATTTTGTTCATATTGCCTCATTTAGCATTAATCATCCTGTTAAGAAATGGGAAAATCTCTCAGTAGCATGTAAAAGTTTGGCTTTGGCCCAATACTAAGTTTGGTATAACTTCAACTGGGAATAAATACTAAGGGAGATCAACATCTGCTTCAAAAACTATACCCAGTGACAATCCCTCAGTCTGTGACTGGGCAAAAAAGGGGAAAATCATAGCCACGTCTCATATTGTGTGGATCTGATTTCTGACTGTTTTGAAAAGTCAGTCTCATAAAAAAGGAAGATGTGTCTCTTTAGTTCAACTGTTGTGCGACAAATGATCCAAATTATAGCTCTGTACATCTAGAGTGTAAACAAAATGAATGTAAACCCTGAGAAATGTTGCACATTCACATCCTGTAAACTGAGATGGCTCGGCCTTTGACATAGCACCAATATGTTCTGTGATGGGCCAGAAAAACAATAATCTATACACATGAGCAATTAATACCATGGGACAAGAGTTACATTCAGATTTTACAGTGATAATTCTCGATATAATTCTCCATGATATGAAGGCCACAGTAGCTCCTTATCCTGATTAAAAACAATTTCGAATCTGCATCAGTTGTGCACACTTCCAACATGTAAAAGGTAGAGCCACATTTTTAAAGATGAAAAACTAATGAAATAAAATATGATGGATACAATTTGCTACAAATCCAGTAATGTCAAGTACAGTACTTGTGATTGGCGCCCATGTATCACATTAAGATAACATCAATGTGTGCTCATATTGGATGAACAATATTGGATGAACAAACTTCTTAAGAACAAACAATTAGTATTTCAAGGTACTGTCTGCCTTAATTTACAATGATGTCTTCTCTATATAAAAAAGGAAGACAGGTTTCTGAAACCAATATTATATAATTTGGTAATGTCTGTGAAGACTTGAATAAAAAACAGCTTTATAAAGAGCAGAGAAACTCCACGGCAAGTCTTTAGTAATAGTCTAATATTAAGAAAAATCCAACAAAATATCCTGCATATTAAATACTGCTGCTTTACAGCTCTGGACTGAGAATGTTCAGTAGGTTGCACCCTTAAAACAGCTGAGGTATGGATATGTTAAAAACTCTTATGAACTTGATATGTTTTATCATTCACTAGATTACCTATTTCAGAGGTTATTAAAGAGAGAAGGTGAGGGTTGAATTGCAAGAATATTTCCTTGAGCACTTTGGCGTTGGCGAAAAAATGTCAAACGCCACAAAAGAACCACTTTGGTAAAACACTGGTAAAACGCAGAAAGGTTAGCTTATTTGTGACTCGTCACAATTATACCCTTTATGTATCAAAGTGCTGTCGTGCACAAGGTTCACTACATTGACAAACCTGTTACCATACTGATGAGATAAAGCGCAGTCAAATACCTTGTTATTATCACCTAAATATAGTAAAGAGGCATTGAATGTGCATAAAATAATATGTGTGCATGCTGAAAAAAAAGTGGTGCAAATTTTTTGTTTCATTTTGAACAAAGCAAAAATAAACACACATAAACTACATTTGAATCTGGAGAACAGAAGAACAAAGTAAGTTTTAAACAGTGGTTTTGCATTGCAAAGCAGTCTTCTTACAACATTCTTCATCATCGTCTCCTCCTAAATGAATATACACAACGTCAGAATTAATGTCATGCACATTTTATTGCTGCACATGCAATCTTATCGAAAGAGCTTTTTCTAAAAACCCTAACAGATAGGGTAGTCCTAACTGACAAGCAGCAGGAAAGCTTGCCAGACAGCAGTTTCAATGATAAGCTATGCTGGTTTAGCTAGGTGGACTCCACCAGTAACCCAGCACGCACTCTGGGGTCCCCAACCTATGCCTAATATTCTCTGGAATTAGGTAAGCGAAATGCATCCCTCCAGGGAGAGAGTACACATACCATTCCAACAATCTATCCCTGGGATTTCCATGTGTAGGTGGGATGCATGGAATTCTCAGCTTAGCTTGGATACCCTAAAGCATGGTGATGGGTTTCCGCATGTGTCAGTCATCCAGCTATCCAAAAAAAACAATTCTGACTTATAATTTGCTTTGCCTTAACCTTTGCATATTGAAATAAACTGATAACCCAGCAAGTACACCTAAAATTAATAGAAAGAGAGCAAGATCAGGTTTTTCAATTGCTGTGGAGACCATATAATATAAACAAAAGGTCATTTAACCTGAAACTATAATTACAAAGCTAAAGCATTGAATGAACAGTGAAATGGGAGTACTTTCTGTTCAAAGTTCACCTTTCCAAACACTTGGTTTGAAAATCTATGGTTACCTACGCATATATTTGTTACTTTTTAAGAAATATCATCCCCTTAGCAACTTCACATACCCATGCTTTGAGTTCGCTTTACCTCTGATGATGCATGTAACATTTGTGACAATCAACTGGCATGTTTGACAGATCTTGGGGATTGAACCGAAATTAAACATGCAAATTGATTGGTCTGTGTTACACATGATCGATTAGGATGTCATTACTTTTTGGAAACCCATGTGCACATGGTACACGTATTTTTTAAATCCCTACACAATCTCTGATATTACAATAAGGGCCCACTGGGACTCAATGTGGAGACACATAAAAAAAAACCACACAACCGGTCTTCAATATCTGTGTGTATTTCAATAGTGCCATCTGAAAAAGACAGCTATAACTTTAATAGAAAACGTGTCAGCTCCAGAAAAATCAACATGCAAAGCTCTGTGATGGCCTCCCTGATCAATCTGAATCTCCTCACACCTTGCTCTTTAGATACACCGAGATGCATTCATCCACGCCCTAAAATTCTTTCACTTGAACAAATCCTTCTTCTTCATCACCCATTTGGGTCTGTTGCTCTATGTGTTGCTCTTCAGAGAAAGAGAGAGCGAGAGAGAGAGAGAGAGCAATTGCTACAGCTGTCCCAATTAAAGACATTGGCATATTACCAACAAAGGAAATTGACCTATAGATGTGTTGAGCCTGTTTTGAGTACTGCACCTATCTAGAAAGCTCCATTTTCAGTGAAAGATTCCAATGAATCTAAAACTGATCAGATCTTGCATGACACTGCCTCAATTAATAGCCTTCTGGATAGTTGCGACATCAGTAAACTTGGTACGGCCCAAATCGGGCAAAAACATTTGTATCAAAAAGTTAATTTTATCCCCACGTGGAGAATTTAGCAATATCTAAATAATAGCCACTATTAAATTGTGCATTTAGTAAAACGGCTCCAGTTTAGGCGGTGAATACAGTATACGTAAAGTCACACAGTGAGGTCACAGGTTGTTTTTTTTTGGCAGCTGTGTGTCTGACATATGCGGAAACCCATCATATGCTTAAGAGTATCCAAAGCACTGAGAGTTCCATGCATCCCACCTACACGTGGAAATTCCCAAGATTATTGAAGTGGAATGTGCATTCTCTCCCTGGAATGAAGCATCCTGCTTACCCAATTCCAAAGAGTACTAGGCACAGGTTGGCAAGAATCAAAGCTTGGGAGCCGAGAGTGCGTTTGGGGTACTGCTAAAGTCTAACCAGCCAAAACTGCATTGCTTGCCATTGAAAGCACTGCCTGTCAAGCTTTACCGCTGCTTGTCCAGCTCGGACGACCATACCCATAAGGATTTTGGCTTGCGGGGCTAACAGGAGCTGAGTGGGAAGAATCCCTGTTTCCAGGAACTGCTCTGCCCTTCTACGTCCTGCCGATGAGCCATGCTGGCTGGGATGTTAGCAGTGCCTGGAGTATTTCGGACATGCCTAAGTCAGGAACAGGACTGCCACAGAGAGTTGACTGGATTCTGACATGAAGTCGCCAAACATATTACCTTGCAGCCAGTTCAGCTCTAAGGATACCCTGCTTATCTCCCCCACTCCACCCCACCGCACGTCGGGACTTTAATTTGTATATCCGGGAAGTTGCATTGTCGGAGTTGCTATCCTTTAGATGAGATGTTAAACCCAGGTCCTGTCTCCCTCGCCAGGTGAACGTTAATGATCCCATGGCACTATTCGAAAAGAAAACAAAGTTTTCCTCTCCCAGTGTCATGGCCAACAATCCTCCAAATAAAATTGGTCATTCGTTTCATGGCTGTTTTTGCGCATCTAGCTGCCGCATTTGTCTACAAATACAGTAACTTGATTTCATAGTAAGTCTATTTCTAGTTCTCTACCAATGCTACTCTTAATCAGGTCATTGAGTGTATAATAGTGCCTGAATTAATTTGTCTGCTGTGTTTGTTTTTGTTTTTCTTGTGCCTTTTGTCCATTCCACCTTGCCCACCTGACAGTCTGGCTGAGACCTCTGTGGTGTCTCAGTTGAGTTCCTTTTGTAAAAGTAAAATTGAATTTGTAATACTCAGTTTTTATTGCACCATTGAAGCACATTTGCAGTCCTATTGAGATAAAAGACAATAGTGATAGATAATGAAACAAATCTTTTTATACTGAATGATAGCACAGCTTATGAAACAATCTATTCCTGATCCCAGTGAAGCAAAGCTAGACTCAATCTGATGTCCTGTGCCAGCCTGCCTCCGAGTCAGACATGTGTGGGTTCAAATCCCACATCAGGATTTGAACTCACATAGACTAAGCAGACACTCCATGCAGTGCTGTCTGGTGTTGCATTGTCGAGATGCCGTCCTTGGGATGAGATGTAAAACTGAGGTCCCATCTGGCTGTTCAGGTGGACGGTAAAGATCTTGTGGCACTATTTGAAAAGAGAAGGGAGTTTCTCCCAAGGTCCCTGGCTTACAATCCCTCAAATTAAATTTGTCCCTCACTTGTTTGTGGTACATTGCTGTGCACATATAGGCTACCGCGTTTCATCCACAAAATACACAGTCAATCCACTTTACAGTATATCCCGTGAAGCGCTTTGAGATGTCTCAACAACGTGATAAGGCGCTATATCAAATGCAAGGTTTACTATAATTAAAACAGTACAACAGACACATACACATTCATTGAAGAAGAGGCATAAGTTAATTAACACAAGTTAAATTAATTATAAATATTATTGGATTATTTCTTTGAATTAATGTGATCTGTATTGGTATAGCTCTGTACTCCTGTGTGTTCAGTATGTAATAATCCTTCCAGGCTTCATTGGATATACTTTTCAGAGGAATGTATTTTGTGAGCAAACAAATTTAATTCTTCATTTGTATATGTTACGTTATTGGGCAATAAATTCCAGCAACGTCCTTTCAAACAGCTATTACTCTTCTGAATAAGTTAGAATACGATACAGCATAGCAAAGAGACATCTCAGAAGGGGCCTTTAGATTGAGAAAATAAATTCAGAACAATACTTTCAAAAGGAAAAAGCTGGTTCAGGGTTGTGAAAGACAATTACCCTCTGTGTAAAGAAATATTTGCAAGTCGAGGCACTCGCAAATATTTCTTCACACAGAGGGTAATTAGTGACTGTATGAGTTACTTGGGAAGGCACAGAGGCCAGGACACTAGATTCATTTAAGAAACAGCTTGATGTTATGTTCGGAAAACGCTGAGTGGATATTTTAGAAGGATGAGAGCAAATGGACCGAAGGAACTTCTTCATCTGAATATCACTTGTGGTATATAAATACATAAATATCACAGAGACACAATACATGGCAAAATAGTTTCAAACGTCTCAAACTCCCTCGGCAATCACTATTGAGAGTAGTGGTTGTGTATTTTGTAGGCACAGAAGCCAATTTACACACTGCAAAGTTTTATGAGGAGAAGGAAGGAGAGAATATTGTTTTGTCTGCAATTAAAATATGGAGGAAGTTAAGCAAATGTTGTGCATGTTTTCTCTGAATCCCATCAAAAACCATTAACATGTCTTTTCTTTTTCATATCAACAGTGGGATAATTGTCATATCTCTCGAAGTGCATGTGATTAGAAAGGGCATTATTATTAGTTTTTATCATTTAATTATTATTACTTACTATAATTATATACTAATAATTATAATAATTACTATAATTGTTATTATTAACTGATTTTAATTATTATTAATAAATTATGGCTCTCATCATGGAAACATACTCGATTATCTTTTTGGAGTATTTACAATACAATTCACTGCCTCTCATCATAAAACATAAAACCATCATTTGAAACCTCCTATGCCACGCTACAAAAAGGGAGATTAAATACCATCAATGAACTTATTAACAAATGCTACACAGATAAAACTACAAAAAAGTCAGAATAATTATATTAATATTTAAAGATGAAGCAATTTGAAATTTGCACTACATACTAACACTATATCTTTCATCAACCACTGAACTATCTGGCTCAGCAAACTGTGGCTATTAAACACATTAGGATTCAGGACAGAAACGAATGGAAAATAATCACTTCAGCTTCTGCACATCATAATCACACTGTGCTGTTGTTGAAGTTGACTTTATGGTGTTTTGCGAGCATGATACAATTGAAGTCATGGCTTTGCTTTCCATGCTGCCATTCAAATGCAACAGAAACTTTAGTCTAAAATCAATAATATTTTCAAAATAGGGGTTACGTTGCATTTGATTACTAATTCTAATAGCAGATGCAATGTAGCAACACCATTAGAAGAAAAGTGATTATTCATAATCATTGGACAGTATATCTCTGGGAATGCTCTGTTGTCTTCAATCAACTGGTTATATTTTGGAAAATGGATTCCATTTCTTTACGAAACTCTATTTAGATAGTCATCACAGTGTCCTTGCAAATACCCCAAATCCTTTCTCCCTGTGTCCTGACCCACAATCCTTTCGATTAGCTGGCTGTTCAATTCATGTCTGTTTAGTGGAAGTAATGTTAAATTTATATAAAACTTTGGTTAGACCACATTTGGAGCAATTGGCTGCGGAATTTACCTACAAAATTTACCCAGTAAGTAAATCAAGTGATACACTTTGAGATATTTTGACAACATGACAAGACGTTATATCAAATGCAAGGAATATAGTATTATTATAGTAATAATAAAACATAGGCAGATGAGACCTCAGTTGAATGTCTCATTCAAAGACAGCATCTCTATCAATGCAGCTGTGAGCCCCCCCAATCCTGGAATGTCAGCCCAAATTGAGCTCAACCTGGACAAATGCCATCCAACGAACACCACCACCTCCCTCAAGGAACTATCAATTGGACATTTGGAGGGGGCGGTAGTATTAAACAGCCAAATGTCTCTTTGTTCCTAGCAGTATCACCAAACATTGTCATTATATTTAGAGCAGTATAAAGGTGAACAATGACTGGTAAAATAATGATCAAGATATTCAGCTCACATCACTCGAATCACAAATTTAAATATTCACAGTAACTACAATTGCAAGTGGTCAGTGAGTTTGTAACTGCTGTATGGAATATTTCAGTGAAACTGCCCATTTCACCTTGAGAGAAAAAGATACATTCCTCGCATCTTGCCCAGCAAAACGCTCAACCCCTAATCTTTGAATACAATTGATGAACGGCACATTGAATCATGCATTGCCTTCGAAGAAGATAAAAGTAGGTGTAACAGGGAATACAGAATTCCAAATGTAAGGGTTAGAGGAGCAACTAAACTGACTGAGTATTGTTAATGGGGCTAAATTTGAAGATACAACCTGATCATTCACATGTGTTTTGGTCAGGCTGGTGTCAGAAACCCATCACCATGATTAACAGTATCCAACTAGATTAAGAATTCCACATATGCATACCACGCGCTCATGGAAAATTCCCTGTGTTTGGAATGGAATGCACTCTTTCTCCCTGGGAGGGAGGGATGCACTCTGCTCACCCTGCTTCCATACAGTATTAGGTGCAGGTTGGCAAGACTTGAAGACCATAGAGTGTGTGTTGGGGTACTGCTGGAGTCTAATCAGCAGAACCCCATAGCTTGCCATTGTGAGCAATGTCTGACAAGCCTCTATTGCTTGTAGACCTAGGACCACCATATCCGCCCGGCCAGTTTGTCAATAACAGTTCTACTTCGACCTTCCGGCTCAGGAACAGGACTGAGACCATCACAGAACATCAATTCCGACATTCTGTGGCGAAGCATATCACCTCGGAGCCAAATCAGCTCTCGGAGATGTTGCTACCCCCCCACAGCCCCACCACCTCCCCAAGAAGGATAGTTACACGTTAATCATTTGACATTTGGCAACCGCATAGGTTTGAACCCTCATTAAATGGATAATAATAATCCTGGCATGTGGTACAGCGCCTTAACATGTTATCAAGACATTTCAAAGAGCTTCACAGGATATACCATCAAGTGGTATGACCTTGTGTGTTTTTGTGGGCAAATGTGTCAGCTGATTTGCGCATAGCAACGCCTCACAAACAGCCATGGAAAGCAGATACCAGTTGTGGTAGCATTTTATATAGTGCAATACCCTTAGCGTTCCTAGTGAATAAAAGCCCCCTTGTCAAAATTTGCGCTCGGTACCTCATAATATTAATCCTTGCATTCAATATAGCACCTTATCACGTTGCTGAGATGCCTCAAAAGCGTTTCACAGAATATATATAAGTAAATTGACTATATCTGGTGGGGGAAACTGCAGCCAATTGTGCACAGCAGTGTCCCACAGTTGTGGATCGAGTGACCAAATTATTATTTCCTTTTTGAAGAGATTAATACCGCTGGAAAGCGATCCACCAATCTACTAACAACCGGTGTTTTTCCGAATGACTGCTAGGCAAACAGAGGCGTGCGAAGTAAGTCAACTTGCTTAAGGTTTCGCCCTTTCCCCGGGCATCGAACCCAGTTCCTCTGGCTTGCTCTTAAACCACGAATGCCACGGACTCCACCAACCCTTATTCCAGTCCAAACGTGGCGAACATCCTATTACTAGTTATTGACTCCCAACACCCTTTCCAGGAAGCTTTCATACTCACGTTTGGCATGCTGATGCTTCTTCTTCTTCTTCTTCTTTTTTTTTTATCTGTGCTCCACCACAAAGCTCATGGTGGTGCCATCAAAGCAGGGAGGAGCCACGATTCTTGGCCCTTGCTGGGAGGTGATGCTGATCAGTGGCTTTCCCTCCGAGAAGCCCTTGGCAGCCCTGCTCGCCGCTATGTGCTGGGACGCCTGTGCGGGGTTGACCGATCTCCCTGTTGGGATGTAATAAGGGCTTTCCATGAAGTAGGCCTCCGCTGGGTGGCTCGGGATGGCCGCCTCCCGACTGCTGGTCCTGTCGGCTTCGCTGTCTTCGCTCTCGAGGTGAGAAAGCTGTGTCTGCAGAGTCCGGGCCGGCATCATGGCCGGGGTGGGGAGGAACCCGGGGTAGATCATGTAGGTGGGGCCGTAGGTCCCGGGGTTTATGGCGATGGGCGACATGGGCACGGGGGTCATGGGCTGCTGATGGGGCACAGGCACCTCCACGTACTGCCCTGTCTCCGGATCGAACAGCCTCTTGCGGGGCGGCTGGACCGGGGTCTCGACGAGGTAACACTGCCCGGTGCTGGGGTCCAGCAGCATCTTGCGCTGGGTCTGCGGGTACTGGAAGCCGGGCATCGGGGGCGGTCCGGCCCCCTGCAGGGCTTTGCCCGGTGACCCCAGCTCGGTGGCGGCAGGCAGCCCGAAGCCCAGCTGCTGCAGAGGCGGGAGCGGGGGCAGCGGGGGCAGAGGGTGCGGGGGCAGCGCCTGGTGGTAGATGGTGGCGGCGGCTGTCTCGGGGAGAGGCCCGCGGGGAGGGGTTGCGGGGCTGCCGGCGGAGGTGGGCAGGCGGGCCCGGGCTGGGGGCGGCGGCTCCCGGGTGCAGGCAGCGGAGGCGGGGAGCGGGGTGGTAGGCTTCTTGATGGGGATGGTCAGGTAGTTCTCGTACTCGGTGACGGGTTGCCCCTCCGAGCTCTGGTGGAGGGAGGGCTGGTGGAGGGAGGGTTGGTGGAGGGAGGGCTGGTGGAGGGAGGGCTGGTGGAGGGAGGGTTGGTGGAGGGAGGGTTGGTGGAGGGAGGGCTGGTGGAGGGAGGGTTGGTGGAGGGAGGGCTGGTGGAGGGAGGGTTGGTGGAGGGAGCTCTGGTGGAGGGAGGGTTGGTGGAGGGAGGGCTGGTGGAGGGAGGGCTGGTGGAGGGAGGGCTGGTGGAGGGAGGGTTGGTGGAGGGAGGGCTGCCTCTCGCTGTCAGATGACACTCTGGGCTGTGGCGGTTTGATGGAGCGAAAGGCGGGCACCGGTGGTGGCGCGGGGGGTGACTTGGGAAGCACTGGGCACTTGGCCGCGGCGCAGCTCTGCTGTTGCGAGTGCAACGTGTTGCTGCTGTTGTCGGACGGAGCCACAGCGCACAGCACCCGCCGCCGACTCAGAGCCCCCGAGCCCCCGCCCTGGGAGCTGAACCAGGCCGTGCGGCCGCCGCCCGTCTCCCCGCCCGCGCCTCTGCTGCCAGTGGCGCCGGAGAAGATGCCACTGCCCGCGCCGGGCGCGGCGCTGCTGGTGCCGGCCGTGGCGCTGCTGGTGCCGGAGAAGGTCTCGGCTGCGGCACTGCTGGTGCCGAGGTGGGTGCCACTGCTGGTGCCAGGTTTGATGCCGGTGAAGGCGCTGGAGCCGCCGCCGCCGCCGCTGCTGGTGGTGGTGATGCCGGGCGTGGCGCTGCCGGTGCCGGGCGTGGCGCAGTTGCTCTCGCTGCTGGTGCCGGCTGCCTCCTGGCTGGTGATGAGGGACAGCACATGGCTGCCGGCCAGCGGCAGGGGAGGTCGGCTCTGGCTCTTGCGCTTCCACTCGTTCCTGTCAAACACGTACAGCTGCTCCATGCTCCTCACCGCGGCCGTCAGCTTCTGCAGGGCCACCTGGCTGGCGGGCAGCCCCGACCCCCCGACACTGCCCCGCTCCCGCCTCGCCGCCCCCGCCCCCGCCGCCTGGTCCCCGGCGGCCGCCGCGCTGCCCAGCGGGTGCCGGCCCGCGGTCCTGGGCGCGTGGCTGCAGCCGGAGTCCCTCGCGGTGCCGCTCTCCCCGGACTCCACGCTGCCGTCTCCCTCCGCCTCTCTCTCTGGTGGTGGTGCTGGTGCCGCGCCCGCGCCGGGCAAGTGCAAGTACCCCGCCGCAGCCACCGGCAGCTGCAGGTACTCCGCCGCCGCCGACCCCGGGCCGCCCTTCCTGCTGACTGCCTGGCACTTGATGACGATGGGCAGCAGCGCCCCGCCGCCTGCTCTTGCCGTGCCCGCTGCCTGCTCGGGCGGCCTGGTCTGGTTCAGGTGCTCCAGGGTCAGGATGTGGTAGGAGCTCTTGACCAGTTTCCTGACGTCCCGGACCTGGTGGATGGGCGCCTGCAGCTTGCCGTGCAGGTTCTCCCGCAGGTCCCTGACCGTGAAGTGCGGCACCTTCAGCCTGCCGTCCTCGCACGGCTCGCCGTCCAGCTGCCGCTGCCGTCCCTCCTCTGCAAATGCCGCCGAGGCGGCGGCGGCGGCGGCGGCCGCTGCTGCTGCTGCTGGTGGTGGGCGTCTACTGCCGTCAGCCGACGGCCCTCCCGCCCCTCCGGCGGCAGTGCAGCCGATATTGGGAGTCAGGAGCTTCGCGATGCTGAACGGGCCGCCGGTCTTGTCGGCTCTGGTGCCGTCCCCGTCCCCGCCCCTGTGCTTCGCGTTGCCCTCCTTCAGGCTTCTCAGACTGATCTTGATTTCCGGGGATCTGGAAGTCACCGGGTCCTCGCCAGCATTGCCCACGTACACGCTGTGGTAGCCGCTCTGGGTGCACGATGCCCCCTTGCCGTGCCCTTGTTTCTGCTGCTGGTGCTGCTGGTGTTGGTGCTGCTGGTGTTGGTGCTGGTGCTGCTGGGCTCGGCTGGTGTAGTTGCAGTTGACGCCGAGCCGCGCCTCCGCCTCTTTGGGGACCTGCTGGATGCTCGGCACGAACAGATGAGACATTTTGGTGGCTTTGGGAGCGGACCCGGTGCCCCCGGTGCCGGTGCTACCAGCAGCCCGGGCTGCGGCCGTCTGCGGCTCCGCGGGAGCGCTGTCGGCGTCGCCTCTCTGCGCTGTGGCTCCATCGTCCCTCCAAGTCCGGAAGGCGCTGTTTTGGCTCCGCAGCAAAAACACCCCCCGACCCCGGGCCGCCGCCCCCCCCCTCCCCCTCCCCCTCCTCCTCCTCCTCCCCCCTCGGACCCTCGCCAACCACTACGCACGTCGACGACGCGCGGCGGCGGTCACCCGGCGCTGCGCTGCCGCTCCTGTCCTGCGCGGCGGCGGCGGCGGCGGCGGATCCGCGAGCGATACCTGGGGCCGAAGGGGCCGCGTCCGAGAGGCTGAGTGGGTTCTGCCTCTGCAAGTCGCTGCTGCTGGTGGTGATGGTGCTGCTGCTGGTGCTGCTGCTGGTGCTGCTGATGGTGCAGCTGCTGGTGCTGCTGTTGGTGATGGTGGTGCTGATGGTGGTGCAGCTGCTGGTGATGGTTGTGCAGCCGCCGCCGCCGCCGGTGTCAGCCGCCGTGTCCTTCGGGGACGGCGGCCGCGGAGGGCTGACCCTCCCGGCGAACGAGGTGTCGCTGATCTCCCCCCTCTCCATCTTCAGCTCCTGCTCGTACTGCATCTTCTTGGAGATGACGTTCTGCAGGAGGTTGGAGGCGAGTTTGGACTTGTTGGGCGCGCCGCCCTCCAGCGGCTCGGCCGCCTGCCCGCCGCCGCCCTCCTCCTCCCCCCCCCCGCCCGCCTGCCCCCGGTCGGCCGGTGCCGGCCGCTGGCTGCCCTGCCGGCCCGGCCCCCGCCCCTCCCCGCCGCCGCCGCCGCCGCTCAGCTGGACCTGCCTCTGGGAGGACCGGGTCGGGTGGCCCGCGGGGGCGGGGGCGGGTTGGACGCCCGCGGGCGCGGAGGGCAGACCCCGGCTGCAGCCCGACCCCGACCCCGACCCCGACCCGAGGACGCCGGCACCGCCGCCCCGGGTCCGCCGACCCCCTTTTGGCCCCACGCGAGTGGGGGTCGCCAGGGACGGGGGGGGCAGCGCGCCCGCGCCCTCCTCGGTCAGGTCGCGACACTTGAGGTCCACGGAGGTGGTCCAGCGGTTGAACCCGGTGCCCTCCTCCGCCTTCTCCTTCTCCTCCTCCGACAAGGACATGGACATGGACATGGACATGGAGGCGGCGGAGGCGCTGTAGTTGGCGCAGTCGGTGTCCCGGTAGCAGTCGCAGGGGCCGGCGAGGCTGCGGAAGGCTCTGGCGGTCAGGGCGCGCACCTCCCGGTCCGCCTCATCCATCTCGCTGACAGCGCTGGACGCCCCGCTGCAGTGCCCCGGACCCCCTGGCCCACCCCTCTGGCCCCGGCGCCTGAGCGCACGGGGCCCGCGTCGGCACCCGCTGCTGCCCCGGTGCTGCTGCCCAGCCCCGGCTGCACGGAGGCGTTGGTTGCCACGGGGTGACCGGTTGCCCGCACCGGCTCGGACACGGACGCGGTGCCCCTTCCCCGTGCGACGCTGCTGCTACTTTCGTGCACGGCCCTGGAGGTCGCCCTGATTGACAGGTGGATGTGGCCGGCGGCCGGACCCCCGTTGCCGCCCGGGGCGGGTGCCAGGCTCGCCGCCGGTCCGCTGCCCCCGTCGCCTGCCGCGCCCTCCCCCTGGCCGGGCGCCGCCCGCCCAATGCCGCCCGGTGGCCGATCCGTGGGCAGGCGGGGGGCGCCGGCGCCCCGGCAGGTCTGCGAGGCTTCCTGGCACCCGCCGTCCCGGTCGAACCAGCCGGAGTGCGCGAAGGCGCACAGCAGTCGGTCCTCCACACCCCAACCCGAGCCCGAGCCCGAGCCCGGACTGAAATCCCCTTCGTGATCCAGTTCGTAAAGCTGGATCTCGTGAGTGGTGATATAATGCGCCTCGTCGCTGTCTTGCGAATGGTAACAGTCGTCCCACAGAGACGCGTCGGGGCTGCCTTCTTCTCCTGGGTGCAAGGCAGCAGTCTCCGGGTGCAAGGCAGCAGTCTCTGGGTGCAAGGCAGCAGTCTCTGGGTGCAAGGCAGCAGTCTCTGGGTGCAAGGCAGCAGTCTCTGGGTGTAAGGCAGCAGTCTCCGGGTGCAAGGCAGCATTCACTGGGTGTAAGGCAGCAGTCTCCGGGTGTAAGGCAGCATTCACTGGGTGTAAGGCAGCATTCACTGGGTGTAAGGCAGCAGTCTCTGGGTGTAAGGCAGCATTCACTGGGTGTAAGGCAGCATTCACTGGGTGTAAGGCAGCAGTCTCTGGGTGTAAGGCAGTAATCTCTGGGGGGTTTGCAGTAGTCCCTGGCTGCACCCTCGACCCAAAGGAGGGCTGAGGGTCACCCCCGCAGCCCCCCGGGGAGCCCGGGCCGTCGCTGAAGCTCTCGTACTCCTCTGAGCAGACGGCGGTGCAGTAGCCGGACATGTCAGTGCCGGACCCGTCGGCCGGGCTGTCGGCTGAGGAGCCCCCGCGGGGCTCGGCTCTGGGGATCAACCGCTTCTCCTCCTCCTCCTCCTCCAGCAGCAGCAGCAGCAGCGCCGTGTGATGGCTTCCAGCTCCGGCCTCGGTGCCCTGCGCAGCCGCCACTTTGTGGGCGACACCCGCTGGGCCGCCCGCCGGGCGCTCGCCTTCCCCGCCCGGTGCAACCTGCGCCGGGTCCCCGGCCGCCTGGGGGAGGCTGTGCATCTCCACGTACTTGCACTCGCCCTCCCCGCCGTTCCTGGCGACCTCGGCGCTTGCCCGTGTCTTGCGCAGCGCTGCGCGGCAGCAGTTGCTGCCTGTGCCTGTGCCGCCGCTGACTGGGACCGGGACCGGGGTCGTGGCCGGGATCCGGGCTCGGCGCGGTGCGGCCATGCCCGAGGGTCTCGCCAGCTGCAGCCCGGACTCGGTGGACGTGACCGTAACCAGCGAGAGGCGAGGGTCGGGGGAGCCCTCCTGTGTGTGAGCCCTGATGGACCAGGTGCAGCTCCCCATTGGCGAGGAGGAGGAGGAGGAGGAGGCGGCGGCGGCGGCGGCGTCTCGGAGCTGTTGGCAGGGGTTGGGGTGACGCTCACACGTGCCATCACGAGCGGCGGCTGCAGCCAGGACCGGAGTGCCGCTCCGACCCCCCCCTTCCCCCCCCGCCACGCACAACTGGAGGCAAAGCATGTGGCAGGTGTGTGTGCGGCTGCGGCTGCGGCTGCGGCTGCTCGGCTCTCTCCGGGGGTGGGGGCGGGTGGGGGGGTCGGTCGTCAGGTCATCGGCCAAGTCTTCTGCCCGAAGTGTGGCCTCAGGAGGGTCGGCACCGAGCAGCGGGATGTCCTGCAGAGCTGAGAAACCAGCAGTCGTAAACGGTTCAAACGCACAACGCAACGCACAAACACAACACACAAACGCAACCCAACGCGCAAAACACAACCCAACGCACAAAACACAACCCAACACACGCAATGCACGATTAACGACTTGCATTTACAACTCACTTTATAACCGAAGCCTGAGCCACATTGCAGAGCCGCCTTGCTTGTTTGCTGTTGCAGGGCAAGGCACCCCCATTTGCACCACTGGCGTTTCATCCGGCTGATTCGTTGCAATTTTTTTTTCTTGCACACACACCACACACACACACACACACACACGTCGGGAACCCGTTGCACGCTTTACACCGTGTGGAGCACGCGTGGAAGACTTTCCGCAAACGACCATTGCAGTTTTACGCACAGATCGGATGCTTTACGCAATGGATTTGACCTCCTTAACGAAACCAAATCACCGTACAAGGTGTCCCTTTTTGAAAACATGTCCCTGCTTTTTATATATACATATATATATATATATACCCCATTTAGATGTCGTCCCCTCATGCAGCTTGTCACTGGCAGGACTGATCTCTCGCACAGCATCCCTGGAGCAGAGGCACAGGCTGGGCTTTCTCTCTGCTCTTCCTTTCCTTCCTCCCCTGGTTTGAAAGTCGGCTGCTGGCCCAGGCGCACCTGCAGGTGTCCAAACAAGTCTTGGGGGCCAGCAATGAATTCGCAGAATGACGAAATGTGGTGACTATGAAACTCACTTTTTTTATATATAGCATCCGTCAGGTGTCAAAGGAGCTGCTGGGCTCCTTACATGACGGAATAATAATGATCCTTGCATTTGATGTCGCGGCTTATCGCGTCTTCGGGGACGTCTCGAAGCGCTTCGCAGAATACACCGTAAAGTGACTTGACTGTGTATGTTGTGGGCGAAACGCGGCAGCCAATTGCCCGCGTCAGCGTCCCCCACACACAGTCATGGATATTCGGTGACCAAATTATTATTTAGGAAATATTTATATTGAAGGGATTATTACCCTTCAAAGGCAAAAGGCGATCCGCCAATCGACTAACAACCGGGTTCCTACTCACTCTTAGGTAAACAGAGGCTTGTGGAGTAAGGAAACTTGCCTAAGGTTTGACCCCACCCAGGAATTGAAGATCAACAAGCTTAGAGGTAGTGGAATTCCTCCCCCCCCCCCAGTGCTCTGGTAGGAGCAGGTTAACAACTGCAACAACTTCTGATTCATTCTATAACCTTCATGATATTTGTACAGTATCCAAGCTGGGATTCACGATGAATCTCGACGTCATGTACAGTATTGCTGTCCTCCAAGTGATCTGAAGACGACCACCTTTTCAGTTTGAATGAAACTTGTCAGTGCATTTCAATCGGCATTAAATACAATCCAATATATAACGCTTCGCTTGCGAACACAAGGGATCACAAAGCCCCATTGCTTCTTGTCCTTCGGAGCAATACTGGTACAATATCAAAACATGTGGTAGATATTCTTGCACGGTAAATGACGTGATATGATGTTGCAAAATAATTTATCAGAATCTGATACGTTACTTATGATACTGTAAAAAAAAATGTGTTTTTATTTGTGTCTACCAATCTCTGTTTGGCCACAGCAATGTTGCTTTTATGTATATATATATATATATATATAAAATATATGTTTTATATTTTGTATGTGTTTTTTAAAACAACAATTTTACCCTGCGTTGTGATGATTTTGCTTATCGATCAAACAGCAGACAAAACCAAACAGAAATACAACACGTGCTGGGGCAGGGTTTTCGTTTTGCTTTATGTGTTTTGCAAAACCACGATTTTAGCCTTGGTCACAACAGTCCTGTGACAATGTACTTCCACCACAAATACCATTGCCCCCCAACCCCCCCCCCCCATCACCCCCACCCCTACCCCATCGATCAAACGACAACAAAACTTAAAACAGACATACACACCATGTTGAGTGGAGGTGAAGTTCAGGACCTGCAACACTGCTCTCTGTTCAGTGGAGAGGCTGTGAGTGGGAGAGGTGAACGAATCGCCCTGTATCTCACAGGCTTTGCTAAACAATTCCACCTTGTGAACGGACACAGACCGGGTCACAACTATATAAACTATTCATAGACTGTGCGTCAGTTATGCCGATTGAATAAAGCACTATTTTAAAACTAACCATCACATTTGCTCATTATGAAAATCAGCCAAAGGGGACTCACAGGGAACGGAAGTCCTGGCGTTTTTTAAAAGGCTCACTCACTCACTCACTCACTCACTCACTCACTCACTCACTCACTCACTCACTCACTCACTCACTCACTCACTCACTCACTCACTCACTCACTCACTCACTCACTCACTCACTCACTCACTCACTCACTCACTCACTCACTCACTCACTCACTCACTCACTCACTCACTCACTCACTCACTCACTCACTCACTCACTCACTCACTCACTCACTCACTCACTCACTCACTCACTCACTCACTCACTCACTCACTCACTCACTCACTCACTCACTCACTCACTCACTCACTCACTCACTCACTCACTCACTCACTCACTCACTCACTCACTCACTCACTCACTCACTCACTCACTCACTCACTCACTCACTCACTCACTCACTCACTCACTCACTCACTCACTCACTCACTCACTCACTCACTCACTCACTCACTCACTCACTCACTCACTCACTCACTCACTCACTCACTCACTCACTCACTCACTCACTCACTCACTCACTCACTCACTCACTCACTCACTCACTCACTCACTCACTCACTCACTCACTCACTCACTCACTCACTCACTCACTCACTCACTCACTCACTCACTCCACTCACTCACTCACTCACTCACTCACTCACTCACTCCACTCACTCACTCACTCACTCACTCACTCACTCACTCACTCACTCACTCTCACTCACTCACTCACTCACTCACTCACTCACTCACTCACTCCACTCACTCACTCACTCACTCACTCACTCACTCACTCACTCACTCACTCACTCACTCACTCACTCACTCACTCACTCACTCACTCACTCACTCACTCACTCACTCACTCACTCACTCACTCACTCACTCACTCACTCACTCACTCACTCACTCACTCACTCACTCACTCCACTCACTCCACTCACTCACTCACTCACTCACTCACTCACTCACTCACTCACTCACTCACTCACTCACTCACTCACTCACTCACTCACTCACGACTGACTGACTGACTGACTGTTATCTGGGACAAGAAATAAGAATAAAACGAGGTGCTTGTGCTCAGGTTGCATCACTGGATTTTCTAGTAGATCTCTCACACAATTCAACTTTTATCTACAAAGTATCTTGACAGTAAAGCCTGCAGATAGGAGTAGCACACTCTTATCACGTTTGCGAATATGAAAGCCACAGCCTACTCGTATCGTGCGTGCGGATATGAAAGCATTTGATTTTTAAATTGTAGATATACATATTTAATTTTAGGAAAAGTAGTAGACTCCTGGTAAAACTTCAAGTGTATATAGATTGTCTGGATCAGGTCATTTTCCATTTGCAATAACATGACACACTTTTGATTGAATGCATCCCATTTTTCAGTCTGAATTAACATACACCTTTTTTTAGTCCAAACACCAATTCTCATGTCTGGGTCCGCAGGCATGTGATAACCAAATAACATGTTATATTATATATGTATATGTATATGTATATAATGTATAATGTATGTATATATATATATTTCACATGGATTCAGTTCGTAAAGCGATTCAACGAGTGGGTTGGTTGGGTGTCAGCAAATGTAATTACAGCAATACTTAAAATAACATATTAGAAATAATTTCGGGCAGTTTGGGATCTATTTAACGAGAACAGGGTCCTATCAAGTAACACGAATGCCTCCATGTGTCTACAGCGAGACCCAGGCTTAAACAAGAGAAGCGACAACTTACTCTACTCTCCGACATTAGATGCAGTTGTAGACGAATAATTTCAATACCAGATACAAATAAAACTCAGCAACGAGGAGGGAGGAGAAATCTGAACCGATCAGGGAATGCAGTCGCCCTCTCAGTGTCAGCCTGGGTGCAAATGCATTGCATTCCCTCCCCCTCTCTCCTTTCTCTGCTGTGTTGACTCCACTGCACATTAGATGGACAGGTATCTTTCATACACCAGAGCTACATCTTTCTCCTCCTTCCCCCCACATCAGTCAGAAATGTGCTGTGACTGCAATTAATTCTTGATAACAGACTTGCATGTTCTCGCAAGAAAAAAACATAAGAAACGAAGGAAAAGTTAAGAATTAAGGTAGTATTATAATACTGCAATGCTTTTTTTTTCATTTTTGAAGAAACACATTACAAAACGTAGACTATTCAAATGGGGTAGATCACACATACACTCATGCAGGAGAGTTAACGCTACAGTGAAAATCCACAGTTTCTGTCTAAAGGGTGTTTACATTAGTCAGTGGAAATCATTGGAGAGATAAATCATTGATTTAGCCTTGAATCAAAAATCCATAATACAGAAATCAGCTAAATTCTCTGGTCCATTTGATAGCAAATAAGATTTGATTAGCCCAGATACTTCAAATCTATAGTTTGATCCTCTCCAGGAGAGAAAGAGATTCAATACACAAGTTAGCCTGGACTTGTTTCATGAATGTATATATTTCGCCCACAAAATATATATACACTCAATTTGCTTTAGAGTACATTCTGCCAAACGCTTACGGGGGAGGGTGGAGGGCAGGGGGGAAGCAGGGAGATCGAAAGCACGATCGAAGAGGAGGGTCTTGAGGTGGGTCTTGAAAGTGGCGAGGGAGGGGGCGAGAAGGAGGGACTGCGGGATGGAGTTCCAGAGGGTGGGGGCAGAATGGCAGAAGGCCCACCCGCCGAAAGTGGGGTGAGCAAGACGGGGGACGTGAAGCAGGCCGGAGCCCGCTGAGTGGAGGGAGTGAACAGGTTGGTAGGGGTTTCGGAGGTCGGAGAGGTAGGAGGGAGCAAGACCGTGGAGGGCTTTGAAGATGAAGACCAGGATCTTGAACTGTATTCTCTGTGTGATAAGAAGCCAGTGGAGTCAGGCGAGGATGGGGGGTGATAGGGTCACGGAATTTGGTGCGGGAGAGGACATGGGCTGCAGAGTTCTGGATGATCTGCAGCCTGTGGAGGGAGGAGTTGGGGAGGCCGACAAGCAGTAAATTTGCATAGTTGAGCCTTGATGTAATGAAGGCGTGTATGTGGGTTTCAGCGGCCTGCGGTGTGAGACAGTGGCGGAGCCGGGCAACGTTGCGGAGGTGGGGGAAGGCAGAGCGGGTCATGGCGCAGATGTGGGGTAGAAAGGATAGTTGAGCGTCAAACAAGACGCCAAGGCTCCGGACTGGCTTAGCAAGGTGGAGTGTGTTTATAAAATATGTGCCGCCAGCAGTGACTATCATAAAGTGGTTTAGTCCTAGTAAAGTGATGTTATACCCACCCTTCAGTCAGTGCAAGTTTCATAATTAGTGAAACGATTCATTAAAAGTAGAGGGAATCAAAGAATCAAGGTACCAATACCCTCCATCAGGTAGGCATCCAGATAGTTAGACTTATTTTTTCAAAATTAAATGATCGGGGGAACCATAAATTGAAACTGAAGAAAGCAATGGTTGCAAACAGTTGCTTTCTATTAAAAGTCATTTAAGCAATGACAAACTCTAGGGCTGTGGCATTAGTATTGACTGTTGCAGAAAGAAAAATGGCCACACGAGAGAAGCAACATATCAGATTCTGATAAGTTGTTTTGCAACATCATATCATGTCATTCACCATATAAAAATATCTACCGCATTGAAGGTTAATATGATATTGTGCTGGTATTGCACTAAAAAGCATATACAATGATCAACTTTCACCTTTTATTCCACAAAGGTTTGAAAAAAACATAATTGAGCATCTTCCTTACCTTGTGAAAGCAAGTCTCCAGATAATTCTAAGTCATATGTTTCTGATTCTTTCAGTGACTTTTAGTGAAGAACGTAGAATTTTTCAGATGAGTTTAAAACCATTGCTGGGCATGGCCATGAGGAGGAGGACATTAACACTCCAATATAATGTTGAGGGAGTGCTGCATTGTCAGAGATGCCATCCTTTGGATCATATTACAAAACAAAATGTCGTCTGAAAATTTTCCTTTCTTGTTGTTTGGTTGACTACCCAGAATCTCACTCTGCTGCTGGATTCACAGAATCTTTGAATACGATCTGAGTCAAGAGGCCATTTGGCTGCTTCACAGACAGGAAGTGGTCATTCTTTACAGATATGCCTTTGTTACTGTATTTTTATTTTTGTATGTTTATATATTTTTGTACCAATCCCCATTCACACTAGATGACATATTGCCAGAGTCCTCCTGCTGATCCTCCTGATTATTCCTTCATGGTTGCTTGTGGAACACTGCTGTGTTCAAATTGGCTGTTACGTTCACCTACAAAATATGCAATCATTGCACTTTCCAGTATATCCTATGAACTGCAACAACAACAACAACAAAATTACATTTATAGAGCGCCTTTCGCATCGGGAGGACAACCCAAACTGCTGAACAGTCAGGTGTTAGGGCCCGAGCATGGGGGAGGGGAGGTGTAGGGGTGAGGGAAGGCAAGAGATGGGAGGGAGACCAAAGGCACGATCGAAGAGATGGGTCTTGAGACCGGCCTTGAAGGCGGCAAGGGAGGAGTTCCAGAGTGTGGGGGCAGAGAGGCTGAAAGCCCGGCCGCCAATAGTAGGACAGATAGGGCCGGAAACATGGAGCAGGCCGGAGCCTGATGAACGGAGGGAGCGGACAGGTTGGTAGGGAGTCAGCAGGTCAGAGAGGTAGGAGGCGGCAAGGCCATGGATGGCCTTAAAGGTAAGGACGAGGATCTTGAACTCAAAGCGCTTTGAGACATGCTCCTGAAGTGAATGATGCTTCATTAAATTCAAAGATTATTATTGTTTATCAGCAGTAAACTCCTAATATAGAAATGAGGTATTTAACGGCATGTTCAGTCACCTCCTCCAATAGTCTATGACATGAACTAGTGGGCACACGTTGTCATTCATTATCTCCACAATTTAAGTTCCTGATCTCAGCTCTTTGTCATGAATAGAGGTGGGTTCATCACAGATAGCAGGAGGAAAGGATCTTGGGCAACCACTCTCCCTCCCCATTTAGTCGCTGATTCTGAAGCATCATTGACAAAGACCACAGAATAAATGCAGGATTCCCACTTTCTAGGTTGGAAATTGAAGTCAGATTTGAGGAAACAAAGAAGAGTGAAGAACACAAGACATAAACATATGAGGGAAAAGCATCCTGAGGATCTTAACAGCAACAAAAACAGCAACTTGCATTTATATAGCACCCCTCACACAGAGTAGAATCCCAGAGTGCTTGACAGTGACGGAGCATGACGCCGAGCCGGGGGAGAGGGAAGGTGACTCTAGGCACCATCGAAGAGGAAGGTCTTCAGGCACAACCTGAAGATAGGGAAAAAGAGTCTAGGCGGAGGGATAGAGGAAGAGTGTTTCAGAGTTTTAAATAAGTATTTTAAAATAAATATTGTAATTTATTTACCAATAGTGAAATAAGCAAAACAAAATAGTATTTAAATATACGCCGACCTACGTATACCAAATATACCTAAATATACACAAACATATTAAAATATTGAAAATAATCCTCACTTTCAGAGCACATTATTAACAAGAGCAAAAATACCATCTTCCAAATGTTGGTATATTTTACATATATGCCCAAGGAACCAAACTCTCTCCTGCATGCATGGGGGGGGGGGAATCATCATTATACTTGTTAAGCCAAAATATTAACGCACTGACAAAGAAGCATTGTGAAGGAGAAGGAGAGCAGGCTGGAGGCTGGAAGAGGACAAGAATAAGTGACATCAGTGGGGAGTGTAACAGAGAGCATTGCCCGCTGATGTCACAGAGCACAGCTGCAAACCACATGAAAACATTTCCAGTTCTTGAAACCATTTAGCTCAGAGTTATAATTAAAAACAATGACGACCTCAGTCTTTGACCTACAATTGGTCATCCTAGTGTTTGAAGGCCTCCAGCACCAGACAATATAACACACTCATGGTCAGTCTTTAATCTCAGTGCAACACTTACATAGGAACACAGGAATGCACAGGACCGGAAAGACCAATGGAGTCCATCTGGCTGAACCCAAAGCAAAATCTTTCTTTAACAAAAGAAATCCTATGCCAATCTATCCCTAATAACTCTCAATTGATTTTCTTTGCCAAGTAGCTATCTGATTCCTTCTTGGAATTTCTGGCTGCATCATTTTCAATGATGGTCAACAAAAACAAATTGCATTTATATAGCGCCTTTCATATCGCGAGGACATCCCAAGGCGCTGAATAGATTTGGTAACATACTTCAGAAATAATTTCATAATACAAAGAGGCTAAGCTATATAGGTGACTGATGGGTGTTTTGGAAACATGGTAAATGACTATTTGGGGGACACCACATTTGTGCGCAATTGGCTGCCGTGTTCGCCCACAAAATACACTGGCAATCCACTTTACAGTATATCCTGTGAAGCGCTTTGAGATGTCCCAATGACATTATAAGGTGCTATATCAAATGCAAGGATGACTCTTATTATTTGGGTATACAGAAGGCAATCTTTCATATCATTGCGAGAGTACAGTTTACCGAATTAAAAAAACTTCAAGGAATGTCATTTTAGAAGCTGTTGGCTCAAAATATTTAAATTTCAATAAAAAAAGTGTTTTTGTTAGTTTATTATAATTTTGTTTTAATTTGGTTCTAGGAACAGGGTGATGTCACCAGTGGAACACATTCAGTTAAAGGCTACATAAATAAAAAATTACATTAGACTACATTAGAATATGTTAGAATATCCAGCACAGAAACAGGCCATTCGGCCCAACTGGTCTTCGCCGGTGTCCACATGAGTCTCCTCCTGCCTTCCTCAACTAAGCCTTCAAGCATAACCTTCTATTCCTTTCTCCCTCATGTACCTATCTAGCTTTCTTAAATACATCTATGTTATTTGCCTCAACAACTCCTTGTGGGTAGCATGTTCCACATTCCCACTACTCTTTGTGCAAATAAATTTCTTCTAAATTCCCTATTTGATTTATTGGTGACTATTTTATGTCGATGGCCCCTAGTTTTGATCTCCCCCACAAGTGGAAACATATTCCTTATGTCTATCCTATCAAAACCTTTCATCATTTTAAAGACCTCTATCAGGTCACCCGTACCCTTCTCTTTTCAAGAGAAAAGAGTCCAAACTTTTTTAGCCTTTCCTGATAGGTATAACCTCTCAGTTCTGGGATCATCCTTGTGAATCTCCTTTGCCCCCTCTCCAGTGCCTCTACATCCCTTCTATAACGTGCTTCTAAAATTATCAATGATTTTGCAACAAGAATAAAATACACATGGCCTTGTCAGCCAAGTGTGTACCTGATGGGCTGAAATAGTAATAGCACTGAGACCAGACAATCCAGATGTTTTGAAACCCCCATGCAAGATGCGATCCTTGGAATGAACATTTACCATAGAACCTGCTCCTCATTTTACGTACGTCAGTGACAAATACCTCAACAGCAGTGCACAACTGTTTGAGTCGCACCCACTTCAGCTATGTTATAAACTCTCCTGCTTGTCCAAGTCATTCATCATTTCTGTAGCCAGCTTTGTTTACAGACATGGTGAGGGCTCTTTTTAAAATAGACTGGAATCTGAAACGTGTGCCTACTAAATCAATGAAAGTCATTTTCATCTGGATTCACAGCAGACGTGAGTATTCTGAAATCCTGTTACCAGGTTTAGAGTGGAGAGCAACAGTGAGGGTCAGTAAAGAAGTTATTATTAGGAAATTAGAGCAACTGAAAGTTTATAAAATGTCATGTCCAGATTGAATGCATCCAGAACAAAAAGGGGGAATAGCATGTGGAACTCATGTGGAGCCTGTGCAGAATCTCAGCATTTTGCTTGACCCTTAATTTTCATTTTATCCTTTTCTCTGGGCTTTCCACCATCTCTGCAGCATTGTTCTCATCCGCCATTAACTCGTACTCCCACACAGCTTCATATTAAAACATAATAAGAAGAATCCTTGTATTTGACAGAGCACTTATCACTTTGAGAACAGCTCAAAGCGCTCCACAAAGTTTCTGTAAAGTGCAGCAACTCTATTTATAGACAAATATTATCTGGAGAGAGCAGTTGGCCAGGACACCGAGAGAAACTCCTTTCTCTTTTCAAATAGTGCCATGGGATCTTTAATGTCCATCTGAACAGATAGGCGGCACCTCAGTTTAACATCCCATCTGAAGGACTGCATCTCTGACAATACAACTGAATTATGAGCTCAAATCCTTGGGGTTTAGATCCACAATCCACTGACAAAGGCAAGAGTGCTACTAACTGAGATATTTGAAGGCATGACCCAGCTTTACAGATACGGGCATGGGCGACATCCTGATTACCTCTATCCTGTCTATCACATTCCAGACACACGGAAATTTTCATGTGTAGGTTGCACATATTGTTGAAGTCTCAGTCTGGTTTGGATACTCTTAAGCATGATGATGGGTTTCAACATGTGGCAGACACCCGGCTGACAAAAAAAGATAAATGAACTGGAGAGTTCTGGACAGTTAAAATAAATGTATGTGTGAGTCTGATTCCTCAATAATGTTTTGACTTATTCCATGAGACCTTTTGACATTATTTAATGAAAAACTGTTGAGTTTCAAGTTTTCAAAGCAGGAAATTGGTTAAATAAATCAATTTTCTTTGCAGGAAAAATAATCAGAAAACTATTAACAGTGATACAGTAATTGTGCAATGTAAGCCCTTCATCTCATAGTGCTGCACAGGAAAGATAAAACAGAAATAACATTTGACTGACATTTGAGAGGAGATCAGTCAAGTATATGGTATGGGAAGCTGAAAGCGCCATCTCAGGGCAATTTTGACTTCCTAGTAAGTGTGACTTCTGACAGTTGTTGTGTTCCCCTCCCACAAGCCTGGTACTGTCAGATCATAGACTCAGAATGAAAACCACTGTTCTGACACTTCATCTCAAAACAATGCATGAAACATAATATCTCCCTTTGCTAAATGGCCATCACATGTGTTTTTAGCTTACTCGCTACATTAGATAAATTGTTTGTCATTTATTTATTTTAATAATTATGATAATACTTCTTGCATTTGATATAGTGCCTTATCACGTCATTGAGACAACTCACAGTTTTTGGGCAGTCAAATACAGTGTCCAACAAAAACAATCGTGGATTATATTAAGGGATTATTAACCCAGGAAAGTAATCCGCCAATTGACTAACAACCAGGTTCCTAAATACTGCTAGGTAAACAGAAGAGTGTGGACTGAGGAAACTCATGTGAGTTAATGTGTGTTCTTTACCTGGATAATTATGGTAGTGGGGCATGGGAATGGAGTGAACTTTTTTTTAGGATTGCAAAATTTGCAAAGTTTAGTTGATATGATGGACAAGGTAATGAAGACATGCTTTCAAGAATAAAACAAATGGGTGAATAGGACTTCTTCACCTGAACACTGCTTGTGATCTCTTGCGACCAAATTCTGATTTCATGAAAACACTTTGCAAAATACTGTAGTAAAACCATTTTTTGATTTCCGTGGTCTCTCATGATACTCTCTGAAAAGGGAAAGAAGTTTCTCCTTGTGCACTGGTCAGCAATCCCCCCCTCCCCCAAATAGCACAAATAATTAGTCATTTACTTCATGGCTGTTTGTGGGATGTTTGCTGTGTACAAATTAGCTGCTGCATTTGCCCAAATACATAGACACCACACCTTCCCTGATCCATTTTGATCCATTTTCAGCCCATATTATATGCTAATATAAGGCATTTATATCAAATGCCAGGATAATTATTATTTACTTACTTTCTCTATTCCATTAAGATTATTGTGAGGTTCACCCACAAAATATACAGTCAAATCACTTTACAATATATTCTGTGAAGCGCTTTGAGACATCTACATGATACAGCACTATATCAAATGCATGGATTATTATTTATTGTATATGTCAATAAGATTCCTTTTCAGGTATCCTTTTTCAAGGCTGAAACATCCTAATCTTTTTGTCAGGGATCACTTTATCAAATATTTTGTAACTCTTTGCAACCTTGCATCTAGGATTAGATTTCCACATGTATGTGGATGACACCCAACTCTATCTCGCTGCCTCCACACTCGACTCCAGGACTATTGATGTCCTGGCTAATTGTCAGTCTAACAGCAAGTCCTGGATGAGAGTCAACTTCCTCCAGCTCAATGTTGGTAAGACAGAAGCCCTCCTGCTTGGCTCCTGGCAGAACATGCTCACCTCAGACATTGACACTATCATCATTCATGGCTGCCTGTTCAACCCACCGAGCCAATCCAAAAGCTCTGTGTTCTTTACGAGCCTCAACTATCCTTCAAACCCTACATTCATGCCGTGATTTGTTCCACCTTTCCACACCTCCACAACATTGCCTCTAACCGCAGGCTGCCGAGACCCTGATCCACGCTTTCATTGCATCCCAGCTTGACTACGCCAACTGCATTCTCACTAGACTTCCCAACTCATCCCTCCACAAGCTGCAGATTATTCAGAACTCTGCAGCTCGTGTACTCATGTACTTTTCCACACCAGGCTATCAGCCCCATTCTTGCCCAGCTTCACTGGCTCCCTATTCCTCAGATAATTGAGTAGAAAACTATTGTTCTTAACTTCAAGGCTCTCCATGGTCTTGCTCCCAACTGCCACTCCAACCTCGTAAGCCCATATCAGTCTGTTCGCTCCCTCCGTTCAGCAGACAGTGGCCGGCTTCAGGTCCCCGCACTTCCCGCCCCATCATTGGCCGTCGGGCATTCAGCATCTCTGCTCCCACACTCTGGAACTCTATCATGCAACCCTCTGCCTCACTCCCTCTCTTGCCTCCTTCAGGTCCCATCTGAAGACCTTCCTCTTGGATTGTGCCTTCGGCCACCTCCCGACCCCACTCCCTGCCCTCCTCCCCTTCTGACCCCAACTCCCAGCTCAGGTCCAAAACCCCTGATTGACCAGCGCCCTGGAATGTCTTTCCAATGTGAAGGGCGCTATACAAGTGTAATTTGTGGTAGTGGTGTTGTCGATTAATCTCTGCAATGTAATTCGATCTCTATAAGAATCCAGTAGCTACTTCAAACAACCACTGAGATGAAATTTTTCAATGTGGGAAACAAGGAAAGACATCCTCTGGATGCCACAGATGACAAGCCACATTACATCATGTTCCAAGGGAAAGATCACCATGGGCTTGATTGCATATGGTCCCAGTATACAGTCATTGTGTTGCAACAGTGACGAGGGCAAAAGTGGAATTATCCTTGGAAGATCATAATAAGGATATTGAGAGTTTTCTTGACTCTGATTAATTTATTAAAAAGTGTTACCTGGTTCACATCGAGGATCCTGAATTCATCTGGCAGAGCCAGGAGTTAAAAGGAAGTCGAATAGTAAAGCGAATAGTAAACCTATGGAACAGGCTCCCTCGGGAGACGGTTGAAGCAGTAAGTGTTGATTCCTTCAAAAACAGATTAGATAGTTTTCTTTTAGGAAATAACATTATGGGATATAGTACATAGCTAGCTCGGGACACATGTACATGCGACCGTCAGGAAGGTGGAAGGTGAATTAGATGGGCCTTGGTCTTTATTCGTCTAGCATTTCTTATGTGCTCATATAATAATACAAAATTACATTTGTATAGCACCTTTCACATTGGGAGGACATCAGAGCGCTTCACAGTGACGGATCCCGGGGCCGAACCAGGGGAGGGGAGGAAGGTGACCAAAGGCGCGGTCGAAAAGAAAAGGAAGCCAGTGGAATCGAGCGAGGATGGGGATGATGGGGTCACAGAGCCTGGTGCGGGAGAGGACATGGGCTGCAGAATTCTCGATGACCTGCTGTGTGAAACAGTGGCTGAGCCGGGCAATGTTGCGGAGGTTGGGCAAGGCAGAGCGGGTCATGGCACGCATGTGGGGTAGAAAGGATAGTTGAGGGTCAAACAAGTCGCCAAGATTCCAGACTGCCTCAGTGAGGTGGAATGTGCATCCATGGATGGTGATTCTGTCAGTGCCTGAGGTGTGGAGGTGCCTATTAGAGCCAATCAGGAGGGCCTCGGTCTTGTTGATGTTGAACTGAAGAAAGTTAGCTCTCATCCAGGACTTGATGTCTAACAGACATTCTGTCAGGACAGCAGTGGTTCTGGATTCGAGGGTGGAGGGAGATGGACAGAGTTGTCATCCACATACATGTGGAAGTTGACCCTTGTGTCTGCAGATGATGTCATCAAGAGGGAGCATATAGATATTGAAGAGGAGGGGGCCAAGGACAGAGCCATGAGGAACGCCGCACGAGACGGTGCGGGGGCTAGAGGAAAAAACATTTGTGGAGATGAAGTGGAGATGGTGTGAGAGGTAGCATCTGAGCCATTCAAGCACAGAACCATGAAGGTTGAGGTGAGCGGAGAGCAATGGAGGAGGAAAGAGAGGTCAACTGTATCGAAGGCAGCAGAGAGGTCAAGGAGGATGAGGAGGCAGAGAGATCCCTCGTAGCAGATGGACAAAAGATCATTTTGTGATTAGCTAAACCCGATTCAAGTTTTAATAAACCTGGGTTGTGGGTTGAATCCCTCTCTAGTTGGATTTGAGCTGACATCCAGGGTAGTGCGGCATTGCGGTATTTCTCAGATCAGTATTATACCAAAATCGCGTTTGTCAGTTCAGCTGGACAATAAAGATCCCCTGGCACTAATCAAAAGGAGAAAGGGTTTCTCCTGGTATCCTGGCCAACAATCCTTCTTATTAGTCAACTGGTCATGGCTTCCACATTTACCTACAATTACAGCCCCTGCCCTTGACAGTAATTACCTGTGAAGTGTTCTTTGATGTGGTAAGGCACTATAAGGAAGCCAGCTCCTCCTCTCTATATCCTTCACTTCAGCAGCCAGACAGAGAAGCAGACTGACTAGTGTGACCCTTAAGCCAAGGGATTCCACTTGGAATGTGTCTAGTTCCTAACTTTAGCGCAGACTGGTCTGTTATCAGACTGATCATGGGTCAAGTCTTTTTCAGTCTCCTCCAAGTGTTTGTTGAAACATAATAAAGGCTTAGTGGAGACAGGAGAAATAACAAGCAGCTCACGGACAGTCTGTAAACAGACTGGGATCATCTGAACTTTTTCAAGCCTCATTTTATGTAATCCACCATTATTACATATTAATTAACCATGGTTTATCCTTTTAAAATTTCATATTATGTAATTATAGAAATGCAACAAATTGAAATATATAAGTACTGAAAAGAAACTGATTTAAAGTTTCTCAACCAGAACTGAACAATAAGAAGCATTGTAAATTATTTATTTTGTGTATTGTGCACACACAATGTGAGGCTCGATATTTACTTTGTCTTAAAATGTAAGATTGTGCAGCATTAAGAGATTCTTATTTCAGTTTTTAATTTGGGAGCTGGTTGTTTTTAATAACTGCAGGAAAACTGCTTTGTAAATCATGACTTCATTCATAAGAGTTCTGCACAATCTTAAATTTAAGGCTAAACGGTCTGATAGGTTAAGACTACCTTGGTAACTTTGGGTCAGACCTGATTAAAGATTATGCATGAGAAGAACTGTAGACATTGAGAACTAGGTCTTCATTATTCTGATTATCAGCTGAATCCTGAGAGCTGAGTTGTGGAAGTGAACCAAGTGTTTTTTTTACTGCAAAATGTACCTTTGTTGCTGATTTTTAACCTTCATGCAAAATATCATAATAAATCAATAGAAAAATGTCAAGAATTCGGAGTACGGGGAGAAAAAGGTTAACAGAAACCATGGAAGATAGATTTCTGAGGAATTAATATAACTTTGAACCGGAACTGGGTAAAATTATTGTTAGGAAGAACAATTGAACACCCACAATTTATTATTCGGCAAGAACATAGAATATCTATTATTTGCCAATTTTGATTATCCACGAGGGTAGCTGGGCTACCTATATTATAATGGATAATTGAGCTCCCTGGATAAATGCTTGATTTGTTGTTCTTAAAAATTGACTAGAAAGTGGAATTCTTTGGGTGCAACAAATTCTCTAAAACAGAATCCAAATCAATCCTAGATGTTTAACTGTCTCTTCCCAGTTAATTGTCTATTTCCTCTTAAAGGGTTATCGAACAAGTCCCTCCCTATCTCCATTACCTCAAGCCTTTATCTTTCATATATCTGGCTATTTCCCTCTTGAAATCCATAATGAACTTTGCTTCTCCTTCCTCACTTGCCAAGCATTCCATTTCACAATAAATCTCTTGCAAATTGGAAATTAAGGCATTTTATTGGAGCAGAATAGAGTGAGCTGCAGTTTACAAATTGATGCTGACAACATCCAATAAAAGTCGAAAACATTCTCCAATATCTATGACTGACAACATTGATTTTGTTGAGCAAATACATTCACCACAATAAAATATGATCAGTACATTTTGTTGAGTACAATATATGTACAATATATCTGCAGAATCAGCATCTATTTAAAGTTGATGGAATCTCTTGTCGGTAATTAGGTGTGTTAAATGTGACAGTGAAGCCAGGCCGTCTGTCTGAGAGTAAATGGAAGCGATTGTGAGTCTGCAATTGCTGGCTGTTTACAGGGTCATGTCTCAAATATTACTGTCCCGCTCATATGTGACTGACCGATTGTTACTTTCTTATGGGCAGAAAGAATATCCAATATCTAACGATCCTTTCAATTGCTTATATGTTAGAATAATCCTTGCAATTGACATAGCACCTATAATGTCTCAAAGCCTTTAACACATTTTCTGCGAAATTTAATGACTATGGGTGGGGTGGGTGGCAGGGCTGTGCTGGCTCCAAGGTAATGTGCTTGGCAACAGAACGTCAGAATCGAGTCAACCCTCTGTGGTTATCAAAGGAGTCTGGTTCCTCAGCCAGGTAAGTGCACAGCGCTGCTGATGACAGACTGGCCAGCCAGCCTGGGACATGGAGGGTTCAACTAATCACTGGGATCTGTAATTCATCCCTCTCAACTCCTGTTGAGTCATGAGCCAAAGCCATAATGAGTAGGATGATCCTACTCATATTGGTTAGAGCACTCGCCTTGCAAGCGAGAGGATCCAGGTTCAATTCCCGGGCAGGGCTAAATGTAAACAAGTTTGTGGAGCACTGTTCTGTGCAATTGGCTGCCGCCTTTTGCCCACAAAATACACAGCCAATTCACTTTACAGTATATTCTGTGAAGCACTTTGAGACGTCTCAAAGATATGATAAGACGCTGTATCAAATACAAGAATTATTATTATTATTATTGTTCCAGACACAGGGAAATATCCATGTGTAATGGGATACATATGTAGAACGAAAACAGAAGTCACTGGAAACACTCACGCAGCATCTACGGAGAAAGGAAAGTGAGTCAACATTTTGGTTCCATGACCCTTCGTCAGAACTCGGGCATGTTGGGAGGGAGAGGCTTTTTAAGGACTAACTTTTAAGGACCTGCTGAGTGTTCCCTTCTGGTTTTGTTTCAGATTTCCAGCTTCTGCAGTATTTTGCATTTTTTTTACATATGTGGAACTCTCAGTCTGGTTTGTATACTCTTAAATGTGGTGATGGTTTATATACCCGGCTGACCAAAACAAAGTGCTGTATATCTTTTTCAGATTCATTTTAGAAAATCTCTAAGTGATACCTCAACAGTTTGCGTAGTTTTTAATTGGAAGCACTTAGCTGATGTGTCAATGGGAATTAAAAGCTGATCCCTACGGAAAATATTGCCTGGGTAAACAGTTTTGAAATTTAGAAGTTCAACCTAGTGAAATCTAGAGCGGGATTAGCATCTATTTAAAGTTGATGGAATCTCTTGTTGGTAATTTGGGGTGTTAAATGTGACAGCGAGGCCTGTCTGCGAGTACAGGAAAGAGAATGTGGGTCTGCAGTTGCTGGCTGTTGACGGGGTCATATCTCTCAAATGTTATGCTCCTTCTCAAATGTGACTGACTGATTGTTACTTTCTTATGAGCAGAAAGAATACTTTGCTGAAGGCTTTTAACATAAGGGACAGCTGAGCTAACTAGTAGCTGGACAGGAAAGCATTCAGCCTATACAGTTTTCTGACTGCTGTGCTCCCCACCCGTCCCCCTGCGCCTCCACCCCTCTCCTGCTACCCTTCCTTCTATCATTGAATATTTTCCATAAGAATCAGCTTTTAATTTTGTCCACAAAATGCATGATCAATTCACTTTACAGTATGTTCTGTGAAGCGCTTTGAGACGTCTCAACGACATGATAAGGTACTAATTTGGGGCATTCCAAAATGCCACTATTATTATTATTATTATTATTATTATTATAATCGCTGGACTTGATCCAACATTGTAGCACTTGCAGATTTTCCTAAATAACAATGGAAATTCCTGCATCTTTTTGAAAAGTTAATCGAGACAGAGTTTAACTAATCAGGAGTTTCACAATCAAAAATTAAAGTATCTAATATAAAGGCTCTCAACAGTCCTTATTCCTTTGGTGATATATCCATATGTTTAACACAAAGCCCTGGACCTGTTGGGGAAGAAGTCAAGGACTGAAAGTAGATCCAATTGTGATGTTATTCTGTGTCGAGTTGTAAAACTTGGTATATTCCTTGGTGTGAATGTTTACGTAAGCGGCTATAAATATTCTCAAAGTGCTTCACAGGTAATTACTGTTGACTGTAGTGACCATTGATTTTAAGCAAACACAATGGCTATTTGAGTTAGGAAGATGATTGTAGTCAACACACTGAGAGACCCCCCCCCCCCCACCCTTCCGTCCTCTCTTTAAATGGTATTATGAGATCTTTATTGTCCACCTGAAAATAGGCAGACAGGACCTGGGTTTAAGTTTACAATTTATGCAGTTATACAGTGTAAGCAACTCCACTTTAATTGTTAACTTAAAGTCCAGATATTTTCCCACTAAACATGTTTCTATGTTGCTTAGAATAAAGTTCCATCATTCACTCTCTATTTTCCTCTTGGATGTTACTGAATTTCCTTCACGTTTCCATACCTCTTTCTCCTTCATCCCCTTCATCCCATAAATCTTTCCAAAAAAGGTGGAAGTTGCTTCATACAAATAGGTTTGAGGTATTGAAACATTTTTGTATTAATGTAGTGCAGCTGAAAATAAAAATCGCTACAGTAATAAAACAGAACATTCCAGTATCATGTTTTATTTGTCATTGAGTTTTATACAGTACATTGAATACCAAATCACTCATTCTCCTCCCTTCCATGATAAGTTCTGCAAGGTATTGATGATCTTTACACTTTATGGCTGTTTGTGAGGTATTGGGTTGCATATTGCCTGCCGACAAATACAGTCTCTACACTTTACAGAAACTCCTTGTAAAACACTTTGAGACATTTCAATGTTATATTAAACATATAGGTGGACGGTGAGCTGTGAGTTGAAAATAAAAATCGATACTGTAATAAAATAGAACATTCCAGTATCATGTTTTATTTGTCACAGAGTTATATACAGTACATTGATATTTTCTTACTGTTGCCATAAATTCACGAGGACTAACTAGCCGACATGTGCAACATAAATCCTATCAACCAATTTAAATCAGTGAAATGATTGGAATGAGTTTTGTTTGCCTTTTATTAAATTGAGTAATCACATGAGAGCACGATGTAGAGTCCTGTTTTGATTTGCCCAAATTCATAAAATTATTGATTTTCTGAATTATTTTAGCATAAGGTATATTTTTATAAAACAATATAATACAAAATTATTTTATAAAATAATTATTTTTATAAAATATAGGTATTATTATTATAAACGCCTCTGTTTACCTAGCAGTAAGTAGGAACCCAGCTGTTAGTTGATTGGCAGATCGCTTTTTCGGTGATAATAATGCCTCAATTAAAAAAAACAATAATAATTTGGTCGCTCAATCTATGACTGTTTGTGGGACACTGCCACATTTCACTGCCTCATGCCATGTTTCACCCACGTATGTACAGTGAATTCACTTTACAGTCTATTCTGTGAAGCGCTTTGAGACGTCTAGAAGACGTGAAAAGCACTATATCAAATGCAAGCATTATTATTATTATTTGAAGTATCATAGTAGCATTTCTCTACATTAAACTTCATCTGCCAAGTGTCTGCCCATTTTACCAGGCTGTCTATGTCCATTTGCAGTCTGCTACTATCCTCCTCTCACTGTTTACTACTTTTGCTGGCTTAGTATCATCTTAGTATCATCTGCAAAGTTGGAAGTTGTACTCCCTATAGCCAAGTCCAGGTCATTTATAGAGATTAAAAGCAGCAATGGTCCCAGTACTGACCCCTGGAGGACACCACTGCACATTTCCTTCTAGTCAGAAAACAACCATTCACCACCACTCTCTGATTTCTGTCTCCCAGCCAGTTCTGTATCCATGCTGCCACTGTCTTTTTAATACCATGGGCTTCTGTTTTGTTTGTAAGTCTCAAAGTGCTAGTATGTTTCTAGTTATTGTCCATCTAGTACTGCTCTATCTGTTGCTACTTGGGATTAACATAACATGTAGGAGCACGAGTAGGCCATTCGGCCCTTCGAGGCTGCCCCGCCATTCAATCATGGCTGATCTTCTAATCTAACTCCAGCTAATAACCTAACCCTGCCTTATCCCCATACCCTTAATCCCTTTTGCAATAAGAAATATATCTATCTCAGTCTTGAATATGTTCAAGGACTGAGCGCCAACAGCCCTTTGGGGTAGTGAGTTCCATACATTCACCACCCTTTGAGTGAAGAAGTTCTTCCTCAACTCAGTGCGAAAGGGCTGGTCTCTGATTTTAAGGTTGTGACCCCTGGTTTTAGTTTCTCCAACCAGAGGAAACAATCTCCCACTATCTACTGCATCATACCCTTTGATGATCTTATAGGTTTTTATAAGATACCCTCTAATTCTTCTATATTCTAGAGAATAAAGGCCCAAATTGGTCAGCCTATCCTCGTAACTCATCTCCTTCATCCCTGGTACTGACTTAGTAAATCTACGCTGCACCCCCTCCAAGGCAAGTACATCCTTCCTTAAATAAGGAGACCAAAACTGCATAAGGAGACCAAAACTGCAATAAGGAGACCAAAATTTGCAAGATTAGAATATGTGTGCAGTCTGTGTCTCATTAAAGATCCAGTTGTGTTATTCAATCATGAACTGGGCCTCAGATTACTCTAGACTGGCTTCACCAGACAAAGCACACCCACATTCAGATCATATTAAGTTCATCAAAGTGGTAATTTATTTTCTCATTGCAATTCTCATCTTGCCAGGGCTATAATAAATGTTTCAGGACCTATATATTTCTCTTTGTTTGAGAATGACTGCATCAGCTGAAGTCCTATACATCTGTTAACCCGCAAGCCAAAGTTCCAATAGATCGGGTGCTCCGGACTGGACAAGCAGCCAGAGAGTTGCAAGATAAATGGTTTTACTTGGTTGAACTACAGCAGTACCCCAATGCACACTCTGGGTTTCCCAACAACAACAACAGCAACAACAACAAAATTACATTTGTATTGCGCCTTTCACGTCGGGAGGACATCCCAAGATGCTGGACAGACAGAGTTATGGACCCGAGCTGGGGTCGGGGTGGGGGAAGCAGGGAGATTGAAAGCACGGTCAAAGAGGAGGGTCTTGAGGTGAGTGTTAAAGGTGGGAAGGGAGTGGGCAAGATAGAAGGACAGCCGGATGGAGCTCCAGAAGGTGGGGGCAGAGTGACGGAAGACCCTCCCACCGATAGTGGGGCGAGCGAGACGGGGGACGTGAAGCAGGTCGGAGCCCACTGAGCAGAGGGAACGAACAGGTTGGTAGGAGGTTAGCAGGTCGGAGGGGTAGGGGGGAGCAAGACTGTGGAGGACTTTGAAGGTGAGGACCAGATCTTGAATTGTGCCTGTGCCGGTATAAGATATGCACCTCCCAAGCCTTGGTTCTCACCAATCTGTGCCTAATACTTCCCGGAATTAGGTAAGCAGTGTGCATACTATTCCAGGCACAGGGACATTTTCATGTAAGTTTGGCATATACCGGCACAGGCACAATGGACTGAATGGCTTCCTTCTGCGCTGTAAAATTCTTTGATTCTGAATGTGGAATTCTCAGTCTGGTTTGGATCCTCTTAATTGTGGTGATGGTCAACATGTGTCAGACTGACTGAATAAAAATTATACCATCAACAAACCATGATAACTGGTGACTCATAACATATATAAACAGAATACTACTGTGACAAATTCACACCGCACCTCAAAGTGTTAAAGTGACTACAACTGTAAAAAGGTCAACCCTATGTGGTTTGGACATAGATCACAATGGTATTTATTGCCCTGTGCTATCTTTAATTGTCTAGAATCCAAGTGCTTACAGCAAGATTTAATTACGGCTTTCAACAGTAATGTACATACTGGAAATGTTCATTGAGTTTCAAATTCTCAGTGGACTTTTATCTAATGCATTTTGCACTAACAGATAAACCACAATAACCTGCCATGGAGTTTTGTTACCAAAGTATTATTGAGGGCCATATCCAAGTCCAGGTCATTTATACAGATCAAAAACAGCAGTGGTCCCAATACTGACCCCTGTTGGCTTCTGATCTCCCACGCCAGAGTCTTGAACTCGCAGTCTAGGCTGACACTCCAACACAGTGTTGGAGACATGCTGCATTGTCGGAGGTGCTTTTGAATGAGATGTCTAACTGAGGTTCAGCTAGACATTTAAGATCCCTTGGCACTACCGAAAGGAGAAGGGAGTTTCTCCTGGTGTCATAGTCAACAATCCCTCAAATAAAAATGATCACTCACTTCATGACTCCTTGTGGGACTTTGCTGTGCACAAATTGGCTGTGATGGTTGCCTACAGAATATACAGTCACTGTAGTAAACAGTATAATCTGGAGAAGTGCTTTTCAACCACATGATAAGGTGCTACATGAAAAACAAGGATTAATTTTAATTATTACACCATCTGGGTTGCAGGAAAATAGTAATTTGATACTTGATGAAAAACATTAGGTTTGTGTCAAGATTAAGAATAAATGAAGAATAAATTCAGGATGGTGGAAATTAAATCTAATCTGAAACACTTCAAGTGCATTCATAGTTCATGCTACTCACAAGGGGCTCTGTTAGTCCTGCAAGTCAAACCCTAACGGGTAGGGTGGTCCTAGTTGGACACTCATAGAATCATAGAATTATACAGTACAGAAGGAGGCCACTTGGCCTATCGTGTCTGTGCCGCCTCTTTTAAAAGAGCTTCCAAATCAATCCTATTCCCCTGCTCTCTCCTCATAGCCCTGCAAACTTGTCCTCCCCAAATAATTATCTAGTAGCAGAAAAACTTGCCAGACAGCAATATCAGTGGTACGCGGTTTTAGCTAGTTAGACTCCAGCACGCAAAATGCTGTTTGCTCCTTCATTTCCCCATTTTATCACGTTGTCAAAATGTCTCAAAGCGCATTGCAGGATTTAATGTAATTTAATGTGTGGTGATTGTGTATTTGTTGGCAAACACGGCACCTAATGTACCACAAACAACCATGAAGTGAGTGATCAAATGTATCTGGGGATTGTTGGCCAGGACACTGGGAGAAACTCCATCTGTCTGGAATGGATTCAAATGAAGGACTTCCCCCTCTTTCTATGTATCTCTTAAAATGTACCTCTTAGACCATTTTTCGATCATCTTTCCCCTCCTCACCTCTTCAGCTCCCGTTCTCAGCTCCGGTGCTCATTCAGAATTGTCAAGCATTTTGATACCTCCTCCTGACAGGAAAAGTGCTATATAAGTGTAAATTGCATTGTATAGAATTGAATTGGATTACATGTACAGGTATCTGATTTCTCCATTGATTCATTACAAATGGAGAACTATTGTTCTGAAATTGTTATGGTTGCAACTCGATTTGAGTGTACTTCATACAAGATTTCGGTGATATAAAGTATTGCCCTTAAAATTATGTTCTTTCACTATGCTAAAAATTGGTATTTGATACATTGTCAATCTATGAAAATCACACTGATGATTAGAATATCATCAGTGATGGGTACTTCACTGTTGATCACTCTATCCTCCTCCACCGCCTCTCCTCTTACCTTCATGGTTCTGTCCTTGAATGGTTCTGATCCTACCTCTCACACTGCCTCCACTTCATTTCTACAAACAATTTTTCCTCAAGCCCCCGCACCATCTTGTGCGACATTCCTCAGGGCTCTGTCCAAGATTCAAGATCTTGGTCTTCACCTTCAAAGCCCTCCATGGCCTTGCCCCCTGCCCCCACCTCTGCGACTTCCTACCAACCTACCCACTCCCTCCGCGCAGTGGGCTCCAGCCTGCTTCACATCCCCACCTCACCTGCCCCAGCATTGGCAGGTGAGCCTTCAGCCACTCTGTCCCCACCCTCTGGAACTCCATTCCGCAGTCCTTCCACCTTGCTCACTTCCTTGCCTCCTTCAAGACCTGCCTCAAGACACTCCTCTTGAACCATACCTTCGATCACCCTCCTTCCCCCACTGCCCTCCGGCCTCCCTGATCCTGACCCCCAGCTTGGGTCCAAAACACTGACTGTCCAGAATCTTGGGACATCCTCCTGATGTGAAAGGCGTTATACAAATGTAATTTTGTTGTTGTTGTTGTTGTTTACCCCAGAGGCTTAAGATTAAATTTCAGATGCATTAGCTTTGATGATAACTCATTTTCACGGAAGAAAGATTAAAAAAAGATTTAAATAAACTACTGACAAATTACCAAATGAACTTAACATACAAGATCAAAGACAAGCAATATGGGCTGCTTTAACAATGTCTTCAAATCCAATTTGTACAATATGCTGTCATGTAGCAATTACAGGGGTCATCAACTAAAAACTCCCAGTGGAACAAAAGGTTTTGGTTATGGAACTCTTACTTCTGGTATATCTTAACAATAATAATAACTTGCATTTATACTTCACGTATATTTCACATTTATATTTCATGTCTCGGAGCACTTCACAGTAAATATATTTCACTGGATTGAAACTTTTAGAATCTTTTATTATTACACTCATAAAACTAACCACATATATCTACAAATACAGTCACTACGTTTTAGTGTCGATTCTGTGAAGTGCTTTGGGATGTTTTGGTAATGTTGATAAGGCCCTATATCAAATTAAAGATTTCTTGCATTATTACAAACAAGTGTAGTAATGAGGTGCATGGTTATAAGAAATTGCACAAATACTTGAGGAAAATAATAGTAATGGGCTCAGGGAAAGAAGAGAGGAATGAGATTAAACCAGATACCTCCAGCGGGGGGAAGGAGAGGGTGGTGGTTAGTACCAGTTCAGTCACATTGGGCCGAATGGCTTCCTTCTGTACAGTACGTATTCTACAATTCGCAGGGTGAAATGTTGGGCAAGTTTCCTAACTCCACATGCCTCTGTTTACCCAGCAGTAAGTAGGAACCCGGTTGTTAGTCAATTGGAGGATCACTTTTCCGTGGGTAATAATTCCTTCAAAAAAATAATAATAATAAATTGGTCATTTCAGTCCATGACTGTTTGGAGGACACTGCTGTGTGAAATTGGCTACTGCATTTTGCCCTAAAAAATATACAGTCAATTCACTTTCCAGTATATTCTGTGAAGCGCATTGAAACATCTTGAAGAAGTGATAAGGTGCTATATCAAATGCAAGGATTGTTATTATTATTAATACAATTCTGTAAACAAGTACACAAGTATGTGAGGTAGAGTAGATTATTAATATGAGCATGATGTTTGACCACACACACAGTCATTACACTTTGCATATCCTGCGAAGTGTTTTGAGACATCCTCCCGATATGAAAGGTGCTATGCCAAATTATTAATGATCTGTCTGCTGTTGTTGCCATTTTTAAATTGACACCAAACACGATGCACTTCAGGGAAGTAGACTCGTCTCAGCATGTTCATGTACCATGTGTGGAGCAATGGGTTGAGTAATGTACAGTGAGAATTAGCAACTGTTTGCATGCATTGCCTGTTACTAATTTAGTTTCCTCATCCTGGCAGGCACTGTGCAGCAGATGGATTGTCCTCCATTTATTTTCATAAAACTACAGGGACATAGAAATCCCGAGGAGCAGTTCATTAAAAGAACGCATTTAACTTCTGCATTTTGTCAGGGTCAAGCAGTGATATATGTTGTAGCAAAGGATTCAGAAACTATTTATTAAGTAGGTTATACCCATGAAAAACAAGCCTTTATGTATAAAACACTTGACATCTCTCATTGGGTAATGTAATCTTGTGGTCTCCTTGGTTTGGAATCGCAGCAACCAGATATTGCTGTCCAATGTTACATCTTAAATCCACTGGGCTCAGGTACAAACTAAAATACGAAGAGGGACTCGACTGCATATCTATTACAAACCTAGCAAGCCTTAATCACATTCCTGCAGACAGATTGTGGGGATGGTGGGTGGGGGGTGGAGGGGGGGGAAGGTCAAAATAAATTAGAAAGTCAGATCATCGTGTTACTTTAGTCAATTTACTCTGTACCATAAAACACCTCAATGTACACCCTTATTCCATAACTGCTCACATCAAGCATAAAATAAAATTCTTGACACCATGTTAATCCCTATTTTGTCCGTCTACATGGATGGTTCAGACACCACCGTTTTCCAGCAACTACTAGAAACAGGATAAATTTAGTTGGCTCTTAAAATTACGGGTCTGTTGGAGCCTGTATGGGCAGATCAGTTACCTGTGGTTAACAGATGTTAAATCGTGTCCTCTATTAATCAAACCGGCTCAGAATATCTCCTGCTACAGTTTGCTGTGTGACCTTTGGATTTAAATGTGCAGGAAGTTCACTTTATTTTATATCCAATAGGACATTCTGGCTGCAACATTTGGAATTGTGCATTATGTAGAATAATAGCCCCTATAATAATAATCATCCTTACATTTGGCACAGCGCCTTTCACCTCAGGAGGATATCTCAGAGCACTTCACAACATGAACTGTGAAGTGCAGTGACTGCATGTTTTGTGGGTATCTTGTGTTCCTATGGAACAAGGTTACAAAATATAGTCAGTGCAAAGTGGCTACTTATCATTTCCTGGTTGTCAACTCTGATTTTCTTTCATATTTGAATTTAAATTTAGAAGCTAAACAAAGATTTGTTTTCAACTGACAAACTAAGTTAACAAAAATCTGAGGTGTGTTTGTGTATATGAGACCGAAAATGCCAACCAAACATCTTAGCCTGTGGATTCTACCTTTGGATGGTGGTTTCCTTGTAAGAACTACAGCTTCCAAATGATGACTGAATTTAAGACATTTGCAGAATTCTGCTCATTTTTTAATTCTAATACATATAGCTGGTGATGTACACCTGGTGATGTATATACTTTGTGATAAACATCTCTCTGCCTCCATCCTCGACTCCAGAACCACTGCTGTCCTGACAGACTGTCTGTCAGACATCAAGTCCTGGTTGAGAGCCAATTTGTACAGATGAATGTTGACAAAACCGAGTGCCCCCTGCTTGGCTTCTGTCTGCGTTCCGCATTTCAGGCTCTGACAGCATCACCATCCATGGATCCACTCCACCTCGCTGAGTCAGTAGAGAACCTTGATGTTTTGTTCAAACCTCAACTGTACTTTAAACCCTACGTCCATGCCATGACCCAGTCTGCTGCCCCCACGCAACATTGCCAGCCGCCACCACTGCCTCACCACTCAGACTGCTGGAACCCTTATCCGTGCTTTCATTATGTCCAGGCTTGACTATACTAACTCCCTGCTTGCTGGACTTCCCAACTCTTCCCTCCACAAGTTGTATATTATTAAGAACTCGGGAGCTCGTGTCCTCTCCCACACTAAGCTTCATGAGCCGATCACCCTCATTCTTTCCCGGCTTCACTGGCTCCCCATCTCCCAGAGGACCTTACTTTAAAAGCCCTCCATGGTCTTGCTCCTCCCTAACTCTGTGACCTATAAAACTTCACCAACCTGTCCACATCCTCTGCTCTGCAGAAACTGGCCTGCTCCACATCCTCTGCCCTTCCCGCTCCACTATCGGTGTTTGGGCCTTCAGCCTTTCTGCCCCCACTCTCTGGAACCATTCCTCCGCCTTGCAACAATGGCAGTCATGGAGTAAACAGTACTCCACAATGGGGTCAAAGCCATGTACCACTTCACATGTACTGTCCGAAGGAGGCTTGTTCAGCACCTGGTTAGCCTGCTCTACGTGGAAACACATAGTAAATTTATCATGCTGATGGAGACCTTTGCGAATCAAACAGTGGCTTACCAAGTCTTAAATCTTTGGATTCATACAACAACAACAACAACAAAATTACATTTATAGAGCACCTTTCACGTCGGGAGGACGTCCCAAAGCGCTGGGCAGATTCTGTAATTTTGCAATTTTTACATTCATTTTGTGCACGAAAATGTTCTTTGGCCAATTCCTGGAGCAATCCAACATGAATCTACGCAGGAGTCATCGGTCTTTAGCTTTCTCAGTGGCTTGGGATGTTCTCCCAACATGATTGGCACCACTGTATATAAATGCAACTTGTTGTTCTCTTGCACAATCATTTTTTTCCCCTTTGTTTCTCTTTTGATGCAACTTGTTTTTTTCACCTCTTTAGGGCAATGGAGGACAGTGACAAAGTAGAGTAGTGCCTGCATCAGCACACTTACCTGGCTAATCTACATACATTTTTTTCTGTTTTATATGTACAATGTATATCTTTTCAAAAATTGATCCATTTTTGAGCTGTGCTTCCAGGTTCACTGAAGTATCTGTCCCCAGTCTGACCCTTAAGAATTTGTTTTGCAGATGCTCAAAGGTCACTTGAGCCCAGTTCAGGGATGTACTGTGATTGCTGCTAGTTATCTCATGTTCCCTGTGAGACTTTCGAACACGCTCTCAGTTTCTCTGTACATTTTTTATATTCAGGCTTCTGACTTTAGCTGCAAGATTCACTTTATAATAATAATAATCCTTGCATTTGATATAGCGCCTTATCACAACTTCGACACACTGTGAAGTGTAAATTTTGTGGGCGAAACTCATTGATCTCACACTTGTCGTCTATAGCAGGTAACGTTAAAGCCCATGTTACTGCATTCAAGGTTGGTTACTGTAGTCCTCATAATCCACCATGTTATATAGTACATTAACAATAACCTAGCAGCTGCAAAGAACTGCACCATCCCCAACTATTCTTTTACTGCAAAAGGCTTTTCATTGCTCCTCAATCTTCCCAATGATTTAAAACTGCTTTGCCATGGCATCCATTGTTGGTCAATACAATGAGCTGAAAGGAGCAGAGCTGGAGATGGATTATCCTCAGGACCATATTTTACAACAACAACTTGCATTTATATAGCACCCATCACAGAGGGTAGCATCCCAGAGCGCTTGACAGCATGACGCAAGTTGGGGGGATGGGAGGTGACCATAGGCACGGTCGAATAGGTAGGTCTTCAGGCACGACCTGAAGATGGTGAAGGAAGGGAACAAGGTGGAGGAATAGAGGAAGAGTGTTTCAGAGTTTCTCGGCTGAAAGCGCGGCCACCAATGGTGAAATGGAGGGCACGAGGGTTATACAGAAGGTCGGAGCCAGTCGAGCAGAGGCAGCAGGTAGTGGGTTGGGGAGTAAGCAGGTTGGAGAGGTAGGAAGGTGCCAGGGCATGAAGGGGTTTGAAAACAAGTGTGAGGATCTGGAAATCGATCCTTTCAGCGATAGGGAGCCATTAGAGCCTGGTCAGAACTGGTGTGATGGGGCTACGGAGTTTAGTGTGGGTGAGTATGTGGGCGGCGGCATTTTGGATACACATATGGAGTATGCATGTGGCTGTGAGTTATATTTGGTTCTAAGTTCGCCCACAAAATAATAATCATAATAATAATCCTTGCATTTGATATAGCGTTTTTCACAGCTTCTAGACGTCTCAAAGCACTTTACAGAATAGACTGTAAAATGAATTGACTGTATGTTTGTGGACGAAATGCGGCAGCCAATTGCACACAGCAGTGTCCCACAAACAGCGTGTATTGAAGTGACCAATTTATTATTTTTTTTAGGGATTATTATCAGGCGTGTGGAGTAAGGAAACTTGCCCAAGGTTTCGCCCTAACCACTGAGCTACAGGACTCATATATATTTATCTATAAATATATATATATCTATAAATATACATGTTGTTGTATATGGTTTAAACAATTTATAATTATATCCCTGTGCAATTTCCAATTGACATCTTATGTCAAACTGTGCATTTTGTAGTTGAATACAATTTGTCCACAGCAATGTCTCATACACAGCCATGAATTGACAAACCAATTTTGTCTGGAGGATTGCTGGCAGGATAGCAGGAAATACTCCCTTCTCTTTTCAAATAATGTTTTGAGATCTTTAACGTCTACCTGAATAGTCAGGCAGACGTTGGCTTTAATGTCTCCATGAATGAACAGCAGCTCCAAGAATGCAGCACACTCCCAGCACTGCATAAAATACGCAGTCATTCCACCTTTCAATATATCCTGTGAAATGCTTTGTGACATCCTCCAGATGTGAAAGGAGCTATACAAATTCAAAGATTATTATTATTATTGGAGGTTGTTATGAGGTTAGATTTTAGAAGATTTTATCATGGAGGCTCTGCCTTTTACTGTTTGCAAAGCTTCACGGCCAGCAACAGTGCTGTTTTTTTTTAAAGTCAACGGATATGAAATAACATACAGCTGTGAAGATTATCGCAGAATATCTTAAATGGTGCAACCAAGTGTACTATCCTTTAATAGAAAGCTCCACTGTCAAGTGACAAAAAGTTTTGTATTCTTCACGGAGAGAGGGACAGCAATGCCATTACTTCTTTAAGGAAGCTCATCTTGACAATACAAAGCATGTGAGTCTTCATTCATTGAAATGGAGTAAATCTTTCTCTTTCTCTGTTTGCTACTTTTCCTTGAATAGGAACATAGAAATATAGGAATTAGGAGCAGGAGTAGGCCATTCGGCTCCTCAAGCCTGCCCCGCCATTCAATAAGATCATGGTTGATTTCTAACCTAACTCCATCTGCCCGCTTTATCCCCATATCCCTTAATCCCTCTATCCTTTAGAAACCTATCAATCTCAGTCTTGAATATGTTCAAGGACTGAGCATCCTCAGTCTTCTGGGGTTGAGAATTCCATAAATTCACTACCCGCTGAGTGAAGAAGTGTTTCCTCAACTCCATTCGAAAAGGCTGACCCTTAATCTTAAGACTGTGACCCCTAGTTCTAGATTCTCCTACCAGGGGAAACAGTCTCACACTGTCTACTCTGTCAAGCCCCATAAAAATCTTATATGTTTCTATAAGATCACCCCTAATTCTTCAATATTCTAGAGAATACAGACCTAGTTTACTCAACCTATCCTCATAGGTCAACCCCCTCATCCCAGGAACTAACCTAGTGACTCTACTCTGCAGCCTCTCGAAGGCGAGTATGTCCTTTCTTTAATAAGGAGACCAAAACTGCACATAATACTCTAGGTGCGGTCTCACCAAGGCCCTATACAGTTGCAGCAAGACTTCCCTACTCTTGTATTCTAACCCTTTTGCAATAAACGCCAACATGCCATTAGCCCTCCTAGTTGCTTGCTGCACCTGCATACTAACTTTTTGTGACTGGTGTACAAGGACCCCAAATCCCTCTGAACACTAACACAATCTAGTTTCTCCCCCTCTAGAAAATAATCTGCTTTTCTGTTTTTACTACCTAGGTGAATAACTTCACATTTACCCACATTATATTCCATCTGCCACCTTCTTGCCCACTCACCTAGCCTATCTATATCCCTTTGCAATCTTTTTGTGTCATCCTCAGAGTTTACTCTCCTGCTTACATCCCGCCAATCTGAGAAAGACCCGTTTATCCTTACTCTCTGTTTTCTTCCCATTAGCCACTCTTCGATCCATGCTAATATATTGCCTTTAATTCCATGGGCCCTAATCTTGTGTAGCAGCCTTTTATGTGGCACCTTGTCGAACCCCTTCTGTAAATCTAAATATACTACATCTACTGGTTCCCCCCATCTAACCTGCTAGTTACATCCTCAAAAAACTCTAAAAGATTTGTTAAGCATGACTTCCCTTTTGTAAAGCCATGTTGACTCTGCCTAATCATATTATGGTCTTCTAAGTACCCCACTACAACGTCCCTAATTAAGGATTCCAGAATTTTCCCTACCACCGATGTCAGACTGACTGGTTTATAGTTCCGCATCTTCTCTCTCCCACCCTTCTTAAATAGTGGTGTTACTTTTGCACAACACTTAATGAAAACCAAAGACTGCTGAGAGAGATATCTAGATCTGCAGAAATCACAAGATGACAAGATTGGTTGTAGTAATCAGGCCCTTCGGCCCATCTGATCTCATCCTTCCAGAATATCCACATGCCTATCCTTCCATCAGAGCACCAAGCTGCTTTGTTAAATGAGTCCAGTGTCCTGGCCTCAACCACCCTTACTGACAACCTTCAAGACATTAATTATCCTGCGAGTAAAGAAAAGCTTCCTGGTGTCTGTCCTGAATTTCTCTTTGCAACTCTAAACCTACGTCCTTTTGCTCTACTGTCTTGGTCTACCCTAAAGTATTGATGTTGGTTTACGTTTTCTATCCCATTAAAAATATTATGCAGCTTTATGAGGTCCCACCTGAGTTGTCTCCTCTGTGTCCCAGCCTGTAGCTCATAGCTCATTCCTCTAACACGGGGGCTCATCTTCGTTGCTCTCCGCTGCACCACTCCTTAGGCCTGGGTGGCCCTCTTATGTCGTGTTGACCAGAACGATATGTAGTATACAAAGTCTGGTCTGACCAAAGCACTGTACAGCCTGAATATGACATCTGGGGATTCACACTCAACTAATTTAGCAGTATATACAAGCATGTTGTTTGACTTGTTTATTGCTGCTTCACACTGTTTGACACAGTGAACAACGAGTCCCCTAACACCCAGATCTCTTTCAGCTTCTGCCTTGGCAAATTCTATCCGATCCATGGAATACTTGTATTTCTTATTCTTGCATCCTATACGTTGTAACTTGTGTTTATTTGTATTAAACTTCATGTGCCAGCTATCAGCCCATGTGCATATCCTATCATGTTCTCTTTGGGGGACCTTTGTTGTCTCCTCTAATTCCACAGTTCCTCCCAACTTGAAGAAACTTGGAGAAGCTATTTCCACTGGCCGGTGGGTCGGTAACCCGAGGACACCGATTTCAAATAATTGTTAAAAGAAACATAGGAGTGAGGAGAATTTTTTTNCACACAGCGAGTTGTTTGGATCTGGAATGCATTGCTTGAAAGGGTGGTTGAAGCCGATTCGATAACAACTTTTAAGAGAGAAGTAGATAATTATTTCGGGAGGACAAGTTTGCAGGGCTATGGAGAGAGAGCAGGGGAGTGGGATTGATTTGGGAGCCCTTTTCAAAGACCCACACAGACACGACGGGCCAAATGGCCTCCTTCTGTGCTTGTATAATTCTATAATTCTATGATTGGTGTCACCTGTAAATGTAGCTATCTTACACTGGTGTGCTAACAGGCACCTTGTGAATCACAACTGATGTTGTTTGGGGGGAGGGGGCGGGCGGAGTGGGGAAATGACTTCAGCAGGCTCCTCATTTGTATGAGGGTTCCTAATCCAGGAACAAGTTATATTTTTTATTGCTCATTGACTTTGCTGGAAAATCTTTCCCCATTAATATTGGTGCATGACTGAAAATCCTTTGCATCATTGTATAAACTAAGCTCTGGGGGAGCGCACAAGCTAGCAGGTGTGATCTGCATATTATTAATCTTTGCATTTGATATAGCATATCAAACCATCTCAAAGAGCTTCACAGAGTTTTCTGAAAAGTCTAGTGACTGAGTCCAGTATATTCTAGTCCAGTGAATATGTGGGTGAACACAACAGCCAATTTGCAATGTCCCACAAACGTATTTGTAAACATTTAATGGTCAATTACCAATGTTTTAACTGGGGGTTTGTTGGCCAGGACAAACTTCCTCTCTGTTCAAATAGTGCCGAAGGATATTTAAAGTCCCCCTTGACAGGCAGATGGGACCTTGGTTTAACATGTCAGAAAGATGTCACCCTCCATCAATGCAGCTCTCTCCCTTGAGCAAGGTATTGGAGAGTCAGTCCATGAGCTCAAAACACACAGTCACTGCATAGTATACCCTGTGAAAGGCTTTGGGACGTCTTCCCAACGTGAAGAGCGCTGTACCAAAAGTAATGTGATATATTATATACTCCTGCATCCATTTCCTTATAATTTCATGAAGAAGATTAGATACAAAGCACAGAATAACATCTTGCCTTACAATTTAATTTTTTTCCCACCAACCTGCCCATGAAATACAGGTATTTCTTACCAAAAATATGCTGATACAGAAATATGTGCCCAATGATGTCAGAACTCTTTTAAAGACTTGCCTGGCAGCTCTAAGGTCATATCAGTCTCTGGGGTGAGAATTTTTACCATTAAATCTTTACAAATATAACTTGGCATAATCTAAAAAAAAGTGTTTTATAAATGCTAACGGAGAGAGAGCTACAGGCAGTAATATAATATTTGGGCTTAAATGACTTGTGTAAACCACTTGAGCTTTGCTCTCACAGACCAAGATATCATCCTTGATTGTATTACTGTCTTGTAATTGACATCATCGTCTATTCGTCTATTTTTACTTTGTGTAAACAACCACTATTTAAATGTGTTAAGCACTCTGAGACACTACCCTGCATGAAAAGCAATATATAAATGCAAGTTGTTTTTGCACATACAAGTATTTACAGCCCTAGCTCTTTCTTTTTAAAAAAGTTTATATCAAATTGTGAAGGACAGTCAGTAAGCTTAAGTTCAAAATCCTGTTCAGTTTTGGGATGCCTATTACAGTAAACAATAGTATAAAGATGGCCAGCAGATTGACTAGGATGCTGCCAGGTGTGAGACAATATACACACGGCTGCATTGAGTCCTTTCCCACTAGAGCAGGGTATTGAAGTGAATGTTGTAAAGATATTTAAGATGCCGAAGATGCACATCTGGATATACATAGATAAAACTATTCCTTTAGGTGGGAATTAGAGATGAGAGGGCATTAGCCTCAGGATTGCTAGCAAAACATTAATGGGGAGGTGAGGAGGCATTTCTTCTCTCAAAGCACTATTTGGGTTTGGAATTTATTATCACAAGTGGCTATTGAGAGTAGATAATTAAGACCCAAGCAATAAAAACATTAAGGGATATACAGAGAGAGCTGGAAAGTGGAATTTGCAAGATCATAAGAGATTCAGATGAAGAAGGCCCTTTAGCCCAACTGATCTCATCCTTCTAGAATAGCCACCCTACTGTCCCCCATTATCATATTGAATTGTTTCTTAAATATGTATCCTGAACAACCACCCACTCTGGTCATCTACTCCACTCAATACATAACCATTGTACATCACAGAAAAACCCTATGAAGCGCCGTGAGACATTTTGACAACACGATACGGAGTTGTATCAAATGCAAGATTATTACTACCTTCTGGGTAAATAAATGCTTCCTGGTGGCTGTCCTGAAATTGCACTTTGCAATCCTAAACCTGCTTTCTCTTGTACTACTATGTAGTTGAATCTGGAGATGTTTACTGTCTCAATCTCATTTAAAATCTTATTTAGCTCTCACATCAAATGCCAAGTGTGAGGAGGTCATAGACTTCTTTTCAACTAAAATAAATAATATCCGCCAGACAGCCTCATCCCTCTTGTCACCCACCACCCCCTCTCCGTCCCCCTCACCCTCACTATCATCAGCTCCTACCACCACCCCCATCTTACATTCCTTCCTCTCCACCTCTCCTTCCTCCCTCTCAACCACCATCACTTCAATGAAACCCACCATCTGCTGCCTCAACTCTCTCCCCACCAGCTTGCTGGTCATCCAGCTCCCCCTCCTCTGCCCACTACTGGCCGATGTCATCAACCAGTCCCTCTCCTCTGGATCAGTCCCTGCCCACCTCAAAACTGCTGTCATCACCCCCCTCCTCAAAAAACCTTCCCTAGATCCCTCAAACCCCAGCCACTACTGCCCTATTTCAAACTTGCCCTTCCTCGCAAAAGTCCTAGAACGCATTGTTGCAATCAACTTCGCGCACACCTCTCCTCCCAATCCCTCTTTGAGCCCCTCCAGTGCAGTTTCCGCTCTGCCCACAGTACAGAGACTGTGCTTGTGAAAGTCTCAAACAACATCCTCTCTATCTATGACCAGGGCTCCCTCTGCCTCCTTGTCCTCCTGTACCTCTCCGCCGCTTTCGACACAGTCAATGACGCCATCCTCCTCCACCGCCTTTCCTCCATCATCCACCTCAGTGGGACCACACTCATCTGGTTCGAGTCCTACCTCACAAACCGCCAGCAGTACATCTGCACAAATGGATTTTCCTCCCGCTCTCATCCGGTCACCTGCGGGGTACCCCAAGGATCCATCCTTGGCCCCCTCCTCTTTCTGATCTACATGTTCCCTTTTGGGGATGTCATCCGCAGACATGGGGTACACTTCTACATGTATGTGGACGGCACCCAACTCTATTTTTCCACTGCACATTGCGAACCCCCAGTCGCCTGATGTTCTGTCAGCCTGCCTGTCAGACATCAGGAACTGGATGAGCGCAAATTTCCTTCAGCTGAATGTCGACAAGACGGAAGCCATACTCTTTGGCTCTCGTCAACGTCTAAAATCGCATGATTCTCACCTCCTCCACCTACCCGACATCCCCCTAAAACTCTCCGAAGCCGTACGCAACCTTGGCGTTAGGTTCAAACCCCAATTATCCTTCCTCCCCCACATCCGGTCCCTCACCAGCATTTCTTTCTTCCACCTCTGACGCATCGCCCGTCTCCACCAATGCCTCACTCCAAAAGCCACTGAAACCTTGGTCCATGCCTTTGTTACCTCTCGACTTCCAGATCCTCACCCTTGTCTTCAAATCCTTCCACTCCTCTGTAGCCCCTACTTATCTGACCTCCTCTCTCCTCACAACAGTGCCCATTGCCTTCACTCCACCAGGTCTGGCCCTCCTCCTTGTCCCCCGAATCCTCCGCTCCATCATCGGCGGCTGTTCCTTCAGCCATTACGCCCCGAGGCTCTGGAACTCCCTTCCTCACTTCCTTCGCCTTGCCCCCTCTCTTCCTATTTTTAGGTCTCGGCTAAAGACCTTTCTTTTCGACCACGCCTTTAGTTACCTTCTCCCCCTCCCCCTGGTTCGGCCCCGGGATCCGTTACTATGAAGAGCTCTAAGATGCTGTCCGGGGTGGAGGGTGCTATATAAATCCAAGTTGTTGTTGTAATGAGGTTCCCTTGAGAGACATCGCTTTACAAGATTAATAATGGGCAATTTAGATAAGCAAATGACAAGACACGTTGAGCCACATGGTCTCTCTCTGCGCAGAAAAGGTCTATGTTTCTATGACCATATACATTGAGTACTAAATAGCCTTCATGTTACGTTATTTTTAGTCTGAGGTCGTCTGACATTTCAAAGGACCTTTTTCCCTTCAGAGCCAACCAATTCCAGGAAAAGAAATAAGGCAACAAAATAAGGCTGTTGTTACTATTTGAAATATGGCCAGACCTAGTCACACAATGATTCAGAAGTGCTGCCCATATACTCACCCACACTCAATTCCATACCGCCATTACACCAGTCCTCACCATGCTCCAGTGGCACCTAATCACAGAATGGATTGATTTCAAGATCCTCTCTTGTCTCCCTTCACACCCTGGCACCTCCCTGCCTCTCCTACTCCACTACCTGCTGCCTCTGCTCAGTACTATTTCGTGTGGCAAACGGGAGCTGAATTGTTAATTCTCATTCCCCTTTATTCAGCACTGATTCAGATATAACAGATATGTTTCAACAGACTTTTAGAGTTACAATTTACAGTGCCTCTCATGTCATGTGATGTCCTCCCAATGTGAAATGTAATTTGTTCTTGTTGTTGTTGTGTGAGGACGTCTCAAAGTGCTGTTGATTGGCAGATTGAGCTGGTGGGGGGGAGGGGGTAACTGCCGGGGAGAGGAGATAGAGAGATCCATCAGAGACTCCGGGATGGAGCTCCCGAGAGCGGGGATAGGAAAACCAAATGCTCGCCCAGCGATGGTGCGATGGATCGGGTGGAGGCGTGAAGGAGGCCCATTTTTGTTGAGATTTTAAATGGTTCTGGAGTGCAACTGGACAGTTGGAGCAGTAGGAATGCTGGCTGGCAGCTTTAAAATTAGGTAGGATGGCTCATGTTTTGGGCAGTAGTGAATCCTACTATAGCACCAGTTCCACTAGCAATTGCCACTGTCAGTCATCACAGTGGAAAACCTACAAGCTGAAACATGTTTAAGATATCGGGCCAATGTTTTGCAGCCACTAAAACTTTTCAATGTAACTTACTAATTTCATCCGTCGAGATATTTTGTAATGTGATGGGTAAACTGCGCAGTTTTTATTGAAAGAAAATCTAGAGGTTGATGCAGTAAAATGATGTATACCCACGTGTCATTTTATCCGCATCAACAGAACTGTAAGAATGGCAATTAAAATGTAGTTCATGGGTAAAAATGCATGGGTGCAAGGTTCCAAGATCCGCTATGATTTAGCCACTCAGCATCCAATTGTTATCCAGCAATGCAAGGTAATTGCATTTACTGAAGATACGTTAGAGATAGGGAGACAGAATCAGAGACCTGGAGAGAAAAAAAAATTAAGGAAAAAGAGAAAAAAAATTAGAAAAAGTTAATCATAGAGGTAGAGAAAGAAAGCTAGAAAGATAGTCAGAATGAGATTTGGGGAGAGATTCAGAGACACGGAGAGAAAAAGAAAGTTTCAGAAACAGAGAGAGGACTATAATAATAATAATCCTTCTATTTCATATAGCACCTTATCGCATCATTGAGTAGTCTCAAAGCATTTCACAGAATAGAAAATAAAGTGAATTGACTGTATATTTTGTGGGCAAAAATGTAGGAATACAGTGACACTATAACTTCTGATGAAAGCAATTTTTGTTTTGCTCTATAACCAAACATATATTTTGTGTGATGGAGTGATTATTTATACTGTTTCCTTATCCACCTTGAGGTCAATCCCAGTTTGTGCAAATTGCTGGCTCTGTACTGTATATGTATTATAATGCTAACCTTTTATTTATTTTCAGCAGAATCATTTTACTTGTAGCTACAGTAAATTCTTAATAACTAGTCGCTCCAAAGGAAAAAGGTTCAGCGACGAATTACTAAGCACTCTGAGAAGCTACCCTGCGTGGAGAGCTTTATATAAGTGCAAGTTGTTGTTGTTGTTATCCGAAGTGGCAAGATAGGCATGTATACAAATACATCTGGATGGGAGTGACACATTAAGCTAAAGTCAAGTTATTAGGAGTTAACTGTACCTTTCTTCATATCTCTATTCCATAGGCACTACTACAGTCAATTTGCCAGACCTAATATTGGTATTAAATCTAACTGCTTCAAGTGATTGAGGTTATGGTTTGTCATTGAGAATGACACCTGAGGTGAATATCACCTTTTACATTTATACCATTATCTCTTTAATGCATATAAATTTTAACCCTAATCATGCTGACGTTACGTATATAACCTGCCAGGAACATAAGAGCTCACATCTTGATGAACTTGCAAATGACTATGCTTGCATGGTGTCGGTTTCTGTGTGTGTCAGACACCCGACTGACCCAAAAAAAGCTTTCAGAGTGTACCATCTGGTGGATGATGTTGCGACTGCACTTCAATCCACGCTGTGTTGTTATTCCCTCAAAGGCAAGTATTTTCCTGGTGTTGTAGAAATCATAACCTACCAACCAAAAAAGACACCGATTATTACAAACACTTTAGAACTGTATCCATTGCCTTCAGCCAAGGTTATAATCAAACATAAATAAAACACATTGTACCTTGAAATTAAAAACGACAAGATCAAATAAAAATTTGTAAACTTAATTCAAGAATTTACTTCAGCTGAATGATAGCTAGAGTGTTCAGTTCCATGTGCTTAAAGCAGATAAAGGTTTTGACATTTCATATCTTGCAAAATCATGACTTTTAAAGCATATCACATATAATTAAAGTGGACTATTTTGTTAATTTTATTGACAATTTTATTGTTACATTTATTAAGCTTTTTAATTTGTTGTTAATGTAAAACAATTTTTATTTATATAGTACCACTCTCAATATCTCAATGCTGGCTGGACACCTGAGCTGGGGGTGGGATCTGAGTAGGCTGTGGAGGGGAAAGATGATCAAAGTGAGATCAAAGAGGTACAAAGCGGTAGAGTCAGTCTTCTAGCTCAGTGGCCAGAGCACTCGCCTCACAAGCGAGAGACCTGGGTTCGATTCCCTGCAGGACGAAAAGTTGGGCAAGTTTCCTTACTCCACATGCCACTGTTTACCAAGCAGTAAGTTAGACCCCAGTTGTTAGTCGATTGGCGGATCGCTTTTCCGGGGATAATAATTCCTTCCAAAAAATAATACTAAATTGGTCACTAAATTCACTGTCACTGTTTGTGGGACACTGCTGTGTGCAATTGGCTGCTGCGTTTTGTCTAAAAAAGTTATGCAATTAGTTTTGCTTAACAAAATTGTACTGTTTCTTCACAGAAACAGCTGTGTACAATTGGCTGCTGCGTTTTGTCTAAAAAATATAGTCAATTCACTTCACAGTCTATTGTGTGAAGCGCTTTGAGACGTCTGGAAAATGTGATAAGGCGCTATATCAAATGCAAGAATTATTATTATTATTTGAGACAGACTTTGAACAAGATGAGGGAGGGGCGAGCCAGGGGGACTCTGCGATGGGCAAAAAGGCAAGGTGGGGGTTATAAAGCAGACAATTTTAGCTGTGGCTTAATTATGTTTAAAAGTATTTAACAACTATTATCCGTTCGATCTGATGATGCCTTTGTTGACTAAAAATATACTTTGGGAAAGACTTAAGAATGAAGAAGGTTTGGGTAATGTTCTATTGTTTGAAATTTTTTTCATAGCATAGCTACATGACACCCAATGTCAGTTTTTTTCCATACCTATGTATATTGGACACAACTAGGCTAAATGTTCGTACTGGCATATGTTCAAATTTAAATTTACCTTAGTTTGTTAATCTGATCTGGCTCTCTCCAAACTGCAGATAAATAGTCAGTCAATGTACGGTTACGCAAATATAACTTGTCTCACCACTGTTACCTTTTGTGTGCTCTGTGGAGGGAACCGGCCTTGATGGGTCAAACGTCCATTACTTGCTCCAAAGTTTCTTATGTTCCTCCAACTCCCTCCAACAACAGTTTGCATTCATGTAATGCCTGTCAAGCCTGGCCCTTGCTTACGAATTACCTCTGGGATAAGAAGAGAGCAAATTTCTCCCCAGTTCAGCCAATCATGCACAGAATAAAAAATAAGTGATAATTCTTAAATTTGATACAGCACCTTATCATGCGGTTGAGATGTCTCAAAGCACTTCATAAGATATACTGTGAAGTGTAATGACTATGTAGCATGTGGGTGAAAGCAGCATCCAATATGGGCACAGCGAAATCCCACAAACATCCATAGAGTGGGTGACCAATTTTATTTGGGGGATTGTTGGCCAGGATACCAGAAGACACTATATTCTTTTCGAATAGTACCATGGGATTTTTCACATCCACCTAGACAGGCAGCCGAGGCCTTAGTTTAACATCTCATCTGAAGGATTCCAATAATGCAACATACTCCCAGCACTGCATTGGAGAGTCAGTTTAAACTATATCAATTCCAAGTCCCAATGTGGGGCTTCAACCCACAACTTTCTGACTCAGAGGCAAGAGTGTTACCAACTGAGCCAAGCTGACACACAAAATAAATCAATTAGGAATTGTACAAATGACTAAAAATTACTTTTAATAAAGCTAATTAAAAAAAGTATTTGACAGGTTTGAAAGGCGATTGATTCCACTTACCCAGAAAGGGTTGCTCCATCTGCTTGTAGTTATCTAACATTCCTTTATTAACACAGGGAATACGTAAAAAGGCCACATCTTTTATACCACAGTCTATTTGGAAATGTCCCATGTTCATTCCTCAAATAACCCAAATACTTTGGCTGGAACCACATTTGTATTGCTGGGGAGAATACTAGATTTAACAAATATGCACTACTTAGATTGTCTTATAAAGTGTTGGTATACTGCTTTAATGTACGTTATAAAAATCTTTTATAATGCTTGCATTTGATATAGTTGTTGAGATGTCTCAAAATGCTTTACAAGATTTTTCTGTAAAATGTAGTGACTCTGCACTTGTAGGCGAATGCGGCAGCCAATGTGGACACAGCAAAGTCCCACAAACAGCCATTAAGGAAATAACCAATTTAAAGTTATAAAATGGATAAAGGGGCAAACAATCATTAAACTATAAATTATATTTAGTGAGTTAATTAAATATTTCAGGCTGCATCTGCTGCAAAGATGCAACTGTAATATTTCTGCGAGCAAATCTGTCAGTGATACCAATTCACGATACTATACTCAGACGGACTGTAAGACATTGCAGCCACTAGAGGTCAGCATGTGACAAAATAGCCATATTGGCAAATGTTTATTTCTCAGCCCATTTATTAATCAATCTTTTCTTGCAGACTGTAGTTTCTCGCTGCATTTTTCGATTACCTTCTCCACTGTTTTTCTATTTCTTTTGGTTAGTCGAGTGTCTGACACATGCAGAAACCTATCCCCATGCTTAAGAGCATCCAAACCAAGCTGAGAATTCCATGGATCACACCTACACATGGGAATTCCAGAGCTAAATTGTTGGAACGGAGTGCGCACTCTCTCCCTGGAGGGACTCATCCTGATTACCTAATTCCGGAAAGTATTAGGTATAGTTTGGCAACAGCCAAGGCTTGGGGACCACACAGTATGTGTTTCATCTATACATTAACTTGTTATAGTCAATTGTAAAAACATGGCAAATAGGAATGTAATGGCCCCAAAAAGGGGGTTGTGATCTATCTATCTGGTTCCAAAGCAAAAAAAATCTATATTTCTCTATTAAATTATTTCACGAATAGTTATCCAATTCCTTCTTCAATTTGCTGACACAAATTCATGCAATTAGCATTTATCATGCTGTGTATAATGCAATTAAATCTGTTGACCTTCCCTCTTCTGAGTGTAAGTTTTTGACTGGAAAAGGACAAGTGAAAACAATCGCTCAAAACATCTGTTGATTTTGCAGTTTTGTTGCTTTCTTTTCTGGAACTCAGTCCAAGCTTAGTTATGTTTTGTATTGTAAAATGTTACACAATTGCTAATCATTAGGGTTAAACATTGTTACACTGAAGAAATCTTGAGGAGGAATTGGATGAGTAGGATATATGAACTATTGCCCAAACCTGTTTGCACTGCATCTTGCTAAATATTGGATTTATCTATGTGGCAATGAAATTGGCTGAGTACTGACAACATGGTCGAAGATTTCAGGCATGAAACTGGCCGTTAAAGGACGACAGGCTGTTGCTCCAGAAGTAACTGTTCATATTAATCTATGTATATTAATTCAGTTCCTCCTGACTCCATTCTCCAGATTAACTAGTAATTCATCTCCTGGACTTTGCAGTTCGAGAGATGGGTTCTGTGTTTGTCTATAAAAAAAGCCATGTACTTGACAATAATTCCTATAGAGTGCTTTGTGACATTTTAATGCATGAAGAGCTGTAAAAAACATAAGTTCATCTTCCTCATTGATGTAGCTGTGGTTAGTGTATGTCGTCTTCCCTCCGGGAAAGACATCACAGAACATCATTATTAGTATAACAATGAACTTCAGCGCCATATAGAAAGATGGGTTGCTTGTATAATAACTTACTGTACCACATATGTCTGATTCTGGCTATCTGCCCATGAATCCCATGATAATGAATGCCAGATCTTGATGAGTCCATCAGAGCAGACAGCTGGGCAAAGACCAGATGTTTTCTTACAAGGAGGAATGGAAATTGGTTAGTGAGTTACTCTGACCGGAATCATAGAGCAATGGGTTTATAGAGTATGGCTGTAGAGGAATACCGAGAAAGATAATTTCCTTCCTCTTCTCCCTTTCAACAGAGAATTGTGTAAAGAGAGAGGGGAACTGAAAAAAGGTGAAGCTAACTGTTAAAGCTAGGTAACAAGCTAAACAGAACGCATGCTTTACAGTAGGGACATATTTACTTCAAAAGATGATAATCATATTCAGTACTAAAACATGCACTGTCCAAATCTCCACATGATTCCACTAATGGGAAATCTATTTACGTCGCTGATACGTTTCCAACTGGCTGTGACTGCGGTCATCTGTTCAATGCCAAACACAAGCAGATCACAAGCTCCTGGCTTAAACTCTTCTGGTTGGGAGACAGTCAAGTACAGTATGTACCCACTGAGAGGAGGTACAGCTGGACTCCCATTCTGCTGCAGGAACCATGACCCTCAGCTGTCTTTGGATTATTTCTTTCCATATGGACGCACTTTCTAAGTACTCCAAAACTTTGCTTGGAAACATCTGAAACATATGTATTTCTTTAATTTTTATTGGGGACACGAGGAACAGCATTTGTTTGAAAGGATGGTTAAAATCGTAAAGTAAATGCACTTTTGCGCCCATTCACACAATCGCTCAGCAGAACAGCCACAACATTGTCTCTTTTACTGCTTGCCAAGTTGCCAAACAGATAATCACTGGAGATGATGAGTCAAATATCTTAGTAAACTATCTTAGTTAAAGGAATATTAATTTACTGTACAAAGAAATGTCTTTAGGTTCACCGGGGTCTATTGGGCACCAATCACTAGATCTTTTCAATATTTATTTACAATAGGACTTCGTTACCTGATAGACTCCACTACAAATCTTACAGTGTGTAGTAATAATAATAATCCTTGCATTTGATATAGTGCCTTATCACATTGTTGAGACGTCTCAGAGCGCTTCACAGAATTGGCTGTGTATTTTGAGGGTGAAACACAGCAGCCCAGCCAATTGCACTCAGCAGTGTCCCACAAACAGTTGTGGATTGAGTGACCACATTATTTTAATTTATATAATTTTTTTTTAAAAATAAAAAATTATTATAGCATTGAAAGTCAGCAATCTGACTAAAGTGGCGTTTGCACACATGGGTGAATTATGGGCTGGAACTAAGACTGATACATAATTGTGAATGTAAAGCTATACAGTAGAAACCCGGTTTGCGGTCACCTCAGTAATCCAGCCAGCTCACAACTGCAGGCACATTTTCACAGTCCCTTTCATTGTCAATGTTAAAATATAAACTGTCTGTCTGCTTCAGTAAACCGGGCACCTCACTATTCAGGACAACGGTCATTGATTGCGGCCGCTACAATACCCGCCCCCACTACTAACTTGTACACAGTGTGTTAGGCTCGGGCTTCTCGTGCTGTTTCCTCGACCCTGCTACTGTGGGCAGAGTGGGCTCCGGTCGTGCATGTGCGGCGCGAGGAGTGTTGGGATCGCGGAAGCTGTGCGAATGGTAAATCGACTTCTCCCGGCGCCCACGGCCTAATCTGAGCACCTGCAGCCGATTCTTGGTAAGTGCTGTAAACAAGAGTTGTCCTTGAAGTGAGAGAGTGAACTTAATCAAAAACAGTGAGGGAGGGCAAAAGTCATAGACTTTTCTCAAAAGGTAAGGCTGAATACATGATAGCATTTGTTTTATATGTGACAATGCCTTTATTTTAATGAGATTGCGAAGTATGGTTGTTGAATGTTCATCACCCTTGCCCATTACCAATGCCTTTAACATTGCATCAGTGACCTGAATCACCCAACCTGTTTCAGTAATCTGGTCACTTCACTAAATTGGTCACTTTTGCCCAATCTCTTTAGTGACTGGATTAGTGAGGTTCTACCGTATATAGCAAAATACACAGAGCAAATCAAAGCAGGGTTCTCATTTAACAGACAATGTTACTTGTATAAAGAAATAAGCAATTCTAAGAAAGGACATTTTCTAGTTGTTTGTCAGACAAGTAGTCACTAACCATCCAAGCTGGAGCAGTGCTCCCTGAACATGCAAGAAGACTGAATATGTCTAAGTGGACGTGGAAATGTCAAAGCCAAGAGCATGAAACTGAAGGAGGAAAATAAATGAAGCGTTTTAGTGGGTGCTCCCCACATATCAATCTGCATGTGCGTTCACTCTATTGAGTGTCTCGTTTGACCCTTAAATATCCGTCAAACCTCACATCCAGGCACTCATTCACTCTGTTTCCCCTCAACTCCACAACATCACCTACCTTTGCAGCTAACTTTCTCTCTGAAGACCTCATCCAGGTCTTCAACACCACCAGGCTCAATTACTCTAAAGCCCTGCTCACTGGACTGCTCAGTTCTTCTCTCACAAGCTGCAAACAGGGATCTGCAGCCAGTTCCATGTTATCTCTCACAACAGGCTTCATGGGACCATCACCAGCATTCCCACTAGGCTCCACAGGCACATTCCCAAGCACTTGGTTGTCTGCCATAATCAGGCAATACAATAATCGAGCCTGGACATGATGAAGGCGTGGATGAGGGTCTTGTCAGCCAGGGAGGAGAGGTAGTGGCACATGCCACTAATGTTGCTGATTGGAAGGAATATCGAACAAGTGAGAGCTCGATGTAGGGATTGTGTCCTGCAGAACCGGCACTCTCTGCTTTGTGAATGTTTGACAGCTGAGGCCGTAGACTTATTCACAGCGAAAGGTTTCTAAGAAGTCATAGCTTCAAATCCTCGTCTGTGCTGATTGAGATGATTCCAGTTGGGGCCTCAATTGGAATTCTTCAGAGGGTCTCAGCATCCCTAATTAGCATGGTAAAATAATAATAATAGTCCTTGCATTTGATAGAGTGCCTTATCACATCCTTGAGGTGCCCCAACGCGCTTCACAGAACATATTGTAAAGTGGATTGATTGTTTATTTTCAGCCAATTAAAATTCACCCAATGTAACTAAGATCCAAAGGCTTCTGCTGAAAGCTAATCATATGTGGATGTTAATTGAGGACAGGATGGGGCTTGGTTGCACTCCCCTTGTCCTCTGTGGTCAAATAGCCTGCCAACATTCACTGTTAAGGCGCAAAAAATGGTCAATTGGCAAAGTACCATGGAAGCAGGGGCTAGCTGAGGGGAAAAAAGATTTAAATAAGTTTTCAAGACAGAAGGAGAAGGGAAAAGTGGTCACCGGGTTGAAACATAAATTCAAGACGTACAATTTAATGGAAATAATCCAACACTCTTCCATATATTTGATTGAATTCTTTGGAAAACAGCAACCTAATTTTCTCTTGAATTTGAATTTTTTCATAAATTATAGCAATATAGATCACTCCAGATATCTGTCTTGTCTTAAATCATAGGCTCCACCTCCCAGATATCTGGGAGGACCTCAGTTGACTTGTTCCATCGTTTGAGCTGCATTGAATCAGCTCCTGCCATTCACTAGTTCATGAAACCAGTTCATCTTTCTCTTTCTTGGCCTTTTCTCCACATTCCCCAAAACAGTTCCTCCACTTGATATAAGTTATTTTTGCAAAGCAATTTGAGACATAGAATTACATAGAATGATAAATGGGGGAACATATAATTGGGCCCCATTAGTCCGTGCCAGTGTTTCTATTGCCCATGAGCCCCACCCCTCCATTTCATTTGATGAACAAGGAACAATAAAGATTCAGATTATTTCCTTGTTTCCAACTATAGCATTAATAACCCTCTCTCTTAATCATATGATTTCATTCAGCATTAATGGGCTTCCAGAACACTGTATTTCATATTTTCATAACCATTTGTATGATGAGATGTATCCTGGTTTCACTTTTAACTGATTTAATTTTAAGACTATGTTGCCTTGTTTTGTGTTTTACTACTTCAGGGAAGAGTAATTTATATCAGCCTTGCCACAATTATGTTAATATAATGTGATGAAAAACTACATAAAAAATTCCTTACAGTTGAAATAACACCTTTCATGTCAAGAGGACATAACCAAGTGTTTCACAGGCTATACAGTAAAGTGGTGTGATTGTGTATATTTCGTGGGTGATTGTGACAGGCAATTTGTGTATAGCAAGGTGCGACAAACAGCCATGAAATTAATAAACAATTTTATTTGGTAGATTGCTGACCAGGACACCAGGAGTAACTCCCTCCTATTTTCAAATAGTGCCATGGGATCTTTAATGTCCACCTAAGCAGGGAGATGAGATCTTGGTTTAACGTCTCATCCAATGGACAGCACAACAACAACAACAAAATTACATTTGTATAGCGCCTTTCACGTCGGGAAGACGTCCCAAGGCGCTGGTAAGTAAGTGTTTTGGACCCGAGCTGGGGGTCGGGATTGGGGAGGGTGGAGGGCAGGGGGGGAAACAGGGAAATCGAAAGCACGGTCAAAGAGGAGGGTCTTGAGATGGGTCTTGAAGAAGGCAAGGAAGGGGGCGAGATGGAGGGACTATGGCATGGAGTTCCAGAGGGTAGGGGCAGAGTGACAGAAGGCCCGCCCGCCAATAGTTGGGCGAGCCAGGTGGAGGACGTGAAGCAGGCTGGAGCCCGCTGAGTGGAGGGAACGAGCAGGATGGTAGGGGGTTAGGAGGTCGCAGAGATAGGGGTAAGCAAGACTATGGAGAGCTTTGAAGGTGAGGACCAGGATTTTGAACTATATCCTCTGTGTGATGGGAAGCCAGTGGAGTCGGGCGAGGATGGGGGTGATAGGGTCACGGAGCCGGGTGCGAAGAGGACATGGGCAGCAGAGTTCTGGATGATCTGCAGCCTATGGAGAGAAGAGTTGGGGAGGCCAACAAGCAATGAATTTACATAGTCCTCAATGTAATGAAAGCGGGTATGAGCACCTCCAACAGTGCAGCATTCCCCCAGCACCGCATTGAATATCGGCCTAGACTATATGAGTTCTAAGTTCTGAGGTGGAGCATATTGAAGTTAAAGTATAAATGATCCTTATTAAACTGCACAGCAAAAATATCTACAACAAATACATTCAGCAGCTCACATGGTGATTTTGCATACATTTGATTTGCCCAAAAAAACACATTTATTTTGATCCTTTTGGCAACTGCAGAAATGCATCACCGTGCTTAAGATGCTTAAGCGTATCCAATACTCAAAAGAAACCCTTTGCTACACTCTCCAGTGAGGTCCGAAAAGGCGTCATTGTACCCAAAAAAGCATGTCAAGTGCGTAAACATTTCACGAGGTCGGCGATATCAGGAAAATCTTTTCCAAGGCAAACGCAGAAAGCAGGAGTTGAGATGGTGAGGTGAGTTTACATAAATGTTGCATAAGTACAGACGATGACATTGAACTCATTGATCTACTGAACACAGTCTTCCCCAATCTTTCCCCTGGAATTTCCAGATTCCTTGCTCAGTTGCTTGAATCATATCACCTCGCTCGGTATATCCCGTGGCCAGCCCAGCACCCCCTCCCCATCCTCCTCGTTCCTGACCCAATCTTACAACAAATCCCCTGTACGCTTCCAGACCAAGAAAATGAATGAATGAAAACCGCTGGTGTGCGGTAACGCATCTCCCCAATTGGCAATCTATAAGTGTGTTAATGTCTCTAAATAATCCCTCCAAAACCCAAAACAATAATAAATTGGTCATTTTCAATCCACGACTGTTTGTGGGACACTGCTGTGCGCAATTGGCTGCCGCGTTCGCCCACAAATATGCAGTCAATTCACTTTACAGTGTGTGTTCTGTGAAGCGCTTCGGGACGTCCTCCCGACGTGAAAAGCGCTGTATCAAATGCGAGGATTATTATTATTATTATAATAAAGTTTCTATCGGCAGCTCTAAGGTATAAAAGATCTTAAAACTATTGTGTATTATTGGGAGGGGTGGGGGGTGGGGGGGGAGGGATTGTGTGTGTGTAATAAATTGACCTTGAGATGTAATTGGAAAGTTGCTGCTTTTTCCACACAGTTCCCCACTGGGAAAAGGGTAACATGTTTGCATCGCTTATCTGAAGGTTATTTTGCGAACTGTAACTTAAAACAAGAGTTACAGTGTCTTTCTTTAACACATTGCAGTGCAGTGAAAGAATGTGAAAGGCTCTTTCTTTCTCTCCTCTCTCTCCTCTCTCTTTCTCTCTCTCTCTCTCTCTTGGCTCTGCTTCATTGGTTTGAAGTTTGTCGAATTAGACTCTGGTCCGAGTCACACCGCCCCCGTTCGTTGAGGGAGAGATAGAGGGAGGGAAGGAGGAAGGAAAGGAGGAGGAGAGAGAGAGAGAGAGAATGAGTGAGTGAGAGAGAGAGAGAGAGAGAGAGTGCGTAAAAATGATCGAGTCGCCCGTAACGCAGCGCCACACAGCGAAGGGGCAACAGCTACAGCCACAGTGAGAGGGGCCACTGCTCTCTCTCTCTCTCTCTCTCTCTCTATCTCTACCTCTCTCTCTATCTCTATCTCTATCTCTCTCTCATCCTCTCGTCCCCGTCAAAGGCATCGGTGCCCCAGCGAGGGATCGGCTGTGAGGTAGGACTGTGTGCGTGCGGGAGGGCTGTACACACACACACACACACACACACATGTATATATATATGTATATGTGTATGTGTGTATATAGGTATAGGTGGTAACGTAAATAAAGACATTGGGTTTGCCCGCAAATCACTCACTCTCTCTCACACACACAGTCACACACAGTCACTCACACACACACACACACACACACACAGTCACTCACACACACACACACACACCGTCACACACACACACACACAGTCACTCTCACACAGTCACACACACACACACAGTCACTCACACACACACAGTCACACACACACACACAGTCACTCACACACACACACACACAGTCACTCACACACACACAGTCACACACACAGTCACTCTCACACACACACACACAGGAGGCACTCACACACAGTCACTCACACACACACACAGTCACTCTCACACACACACACAGGAGGCACTCACACACAGTCACTCACACACACACACAGTCACTCTCACACACACACACAGGAGGCACTCACACACAGTCACTCATACACACACACAGTCACTCACACACACACAGTCACACACATACACACAGTCACTCACACACACACACACACAGTCACTCACACACACACACAGTCACACACATACACACAGTCACTCACACACACACACACACAGTCACTCACACACACACAGTCACACACAGGCACTCACACACACACACACACACACAGTCACTCACACACACACAGGCACTCACACACACACAGTCACTCACACACACACACAGTCACTCACACACACACACAGTCACACACATACACACAGTCACTCACACACACACACACACAGTCACTCACACACACACAGTCACACACAGGCACTCACACACACACACACACACACACACAGTCACTCACACACACACAGGCACTCACACACACACAGTCACTCACACACACACACACACAGTCACTCACACACACACAGTCACACACACACACAGTCACACACACACACAGGCACTCACACACACACACACACACACAGTCACTCACTCACACACACACACATACAGGAGGCACTCACACACAGTCACTTATACACACACACAGTCACTCTCACACACACACACAGGAGGCACTCACACACAGTCACTCACACACACACACAGTCACTCTCACACACACACACAGGAGGCACTCACACACAGTCACTCATACACACACACAGTCACTCTCACACACACAGTTTCACACACAGAGAGAGGAGGGGGAGCACAGTAATGCGCTGTGAAGGATCTTTTCGAAATTGCTGTGGTGCGAAATACGCCTTTCGATGGGGGTAAGATCGCTCCTGTTGGGTGCTGTCGTGTAGCCCATTACATGAATTACTGTATCAAATCAATTGACACACGAGCTACTGTATACTTTTCCTGAGAGGAAAGAAAGGACGTGTAGCTCTGTGAAGTGTGTTTGTTCCTCCTCCCCCATTTATCATCTTCTGTTGCATTAAAGGCCATTGATTATACATTGAATTCATTCAGGACATCAAAAGTGAAAGGGTTTTTATCCAATAATCAACTGGAACCCAGTAGTTCCCACTTGTTCGTGTTTTGTTCGGTTTATTTTTTTTTACATATTAATTTCTACAGAGTTATTAGTTCATTCATTAATTTGTAGGAGCAGAGTTTCGCAATGACTGACTTGCCTGCGCCCTCTCTCACCATGCTCGGCGGCGAACCATTCCTGTAAACTTATTCGGATTCAATAATGTGCCCGTGGACTAATATGATTGTTGCTAAAACAGGAAAAGCGTGCAGTGGCTCGTGTGTCGATTGATTGACACAGTAATTAATAATGATAATTTTGGCATTATTGTATTCATGTCAAATCGTCACAAACAGTGCTTCACGGGATTTATACTGTAAAGTCGTGTGACGATGTGTTTTGTGGACGATTCGAGCTTTATATATGTTATAATCTTGCATTTGATATATATATATATACCACTGTATCGTATGGTTGAGACGTCTCAAAGGAGTTCACAGGATATCCCGTAAAGTGGAGTGACTGCGCATTTTGTGGGTGAAACATGGAGATAGATTTGCACACGTATAACGTATATTGACTGTTACGATTGTGCCTGTACTCCTGGTTGTTTCAGGTTATAATTCGATTTACAGTATATTTCTGTGAAGCGCTTTGAGAAGACTCGGAAGCCGCGATGAGGCGCTGATATCAAAATGCAAGGATTATTATTGCTATTGTTGTTGTTATCATTATCTATCAGCTGCTCTGCGTTGTATCTGTACAGACACACACACAGACAGACACACACAGACACACACTCTTGTCTGCAGACACCATCCTGGCTCGCGTTGCTCACTCTCTTCCTTCATTGGCCAGCCGGCGTGTCAATCATAATTCCTGTGGCCAATGGGCAGCCGCCGCCTCTCAACCCACTCCCTCCCACTGCCCCACGCTGTGACGCCTTGCAGCCTGTGGGTGGCGTTACAACAAACGCCATCATTCTCTAACGTTAACAATGCTCCCGATCATTGTCTCCCCCCCCCCCCCCACCCCCGGCGACCGCCCGTGTGGCGCTTGTGACTGGTTATCAGGGCTGTCAATCACAGCTCGCGGGACCCATTGGCTGCCTGGCCCGTGCCTCGCCAGATCCTGCATCGCCATTGGCTTAGCGGCCTGTCAATCAATCAATCCATCCATCAATCAATCAATCAAAGTTGGGGGCAAACCTCGACGGTCTGAGGAGCCCCGCCCCGGAAACAATTTGATTGCGCGGGAGGGGTGTGGGGAGAGAGCGAGAGAGAGAGCGAGCGAACGCGCGCGCGCGAGGCGGTTGGTGACGTTGGCCAACTGTCATTCGGAGAGGCTTCAGGCGGCGGCGGCGGGTGAGTGAGTGGGTGGGCGGGTGGAGCGGCCGCAGGGCCCGATGTAACGGTCCCCCCCCGGTCAGCGGCAGGGCGATGGATTCGCGGGGGGTGATGGCGACCGACAAACGACGGCCCTGCGGCGTGCAAGTGGAAACGGGCGCAATGGACGGCAGGCGGACGTCCCCGGCCAAGGCGGGGAGAGCAGCTTCCAGCGCCGCGCATAGGCAATAGGTGATTCCTCCTCTCAGGAAATCCTAATTATATATATGTAAATATATATATATATATATATACACACACACACACACACACGCAATTATTTCAATGTGGGAAGGGGAGGGAGTCGAGATTACCTTTCATTTAATTGTGCAATTTGGCTGCTGCGTCCGCCTCCCCCCACACACACCCCCTCCCCCCCTCCCCACACACACACACACACACACACACACCCCCACACACACCCCCTCCCACACACACACACCCCCTCCCACACACACACACACCCTCCCACACACACACACCCCCTCCCCCCCACACACACCCCCTCCCCCCCACACACACCCCCTCCCCCCCACACACACCCCTCCCCCCACACACACCCCCTCCCCCCACACACACCCCCTCCCCCCCACACACACCCCCTCCCCCCCACACACACCCCCTCCCCCACACACACCCCTCCCCCCACACACACCCCTCCCCCCCACACACACCCCCTCCCCCCACACACACCCCCTCCCCCCCACACACACCCCCTCCCCCCCACACACACCCCCTCCCCCCCACACACACCCCCTCCCCCCCACACACACCCCCTCCCCCCACACACACCCCTCCCCCCACACACCCCCCCCCCCACACACACCCCCTCCCCCCCACACACACCCCCTCCCCCCACACACACCCCTCCCCCCCACACACCCCCCCCCCACACACACCCCCCCCCCCCACACACACCCCCACCCCCCCCCACACACACCCCCTCCCCCCCACACACACCCCCTCCCCCCACACACACCCCCCCCCCCCCCACACACACCCCCTCCCACACACACACACCCCCTCCCCCCCACACACACCCCCTCCCCCCCACACACACCCCCTCCACACCCCCCCCCCCCACACACACCCCCCCCCCCCCCACACACACCCCCTCCCCCCCACACACACCCCCTCCCCCCCACACACACCCCCTCCCCCCCACACACACCCCCTCCCCCCCACACACACCCCCTCCCCCCCACACACACCCCCTCCCCCCACACACACCCCCTCCCCCCCACACACACCCCCTCCCCCACACACACCCCCTCCCCCCACACACACCCCCTCCCCCCCACACACACCCCCTCCCCCCCACACACACCCCCTCCCCCCCACACACACCCCCTCCCCCCCACACACACACCCCCCACACACACACACACCCCCCACACACACACACACCCCCTCCCCCCACACACACCCCCTCCCCCCCACACACACCCCCTCCCCCCCACACACACCCCCTCCCCCCCACACACACCCCCTCCCCCCCACTTCCTCATCCTCTCGATGCTGACCTCCTGCGTGCTGCCTTCGGCGAACGCAGTTATAATAATAATAATAATCCTTGCATTTGATATAGCGCTTTTCACGTCGGGAGGATGTCCCAAAGCGCTTCACAGAATATACTGTAAAGTGAATTGACTGTATATTTGTGGGCGAACGCGGCAGCCAATTGCGCACAGCAATGTCCCACAAACAGTCGTGGATTGAAAATGACCAATTTATTATTGTTTTTGGTTTTGGAGGGATTATTATTAGGCTCTGTGTGGAGTAAGGAAACTTGCCCAAGGTTTCGCCCTCTGCCTGGAATTGAACTCAGGTCTCTCACTTGCAAAGCGAGTGCTCTAACCACTGAGCTACAGGACTCCGTAGTCCTGTTCGTGATATCCTCTTCTCTCGCCTCTCCTCCCTCATCCGCTCTCCTGCTTCAAGACTGACTTGAGTATCCTCTCGTCTCCTCCACCGGTTTCACCTCCAGGTCCCAAACAGTCACCTGCAAAGTATCCTAAGGCTCTATTCTTGGCGCCCCTCCTTTTCCTCATTTATGGAGTCCTGTAGCTCAGTGGTTAGAGCACTCGCCTTGCACGCGAGACACCTGAGTTCAATTCCAGACAGGGCGAAACCTTGGGCAAGTTTCCTTACTCCACACAGAGCCTAATAATAATCCCTCCAAAACCAAAAACAATAATAAATTGGTCATTTCAATCCACGACTGTTTGTGGGACAATGCTGTGCGCAATGACTGCCGCGTTTCGCCCACAAATATACAGTCTATTCTGTGAAGCGCTTTGAGACGTCGAGAAGACGTGAAAAGCGCTATATCAAATGCAAGGATTATTATATTATGTGCTGCCTCTTGGTGATGTCATCTGCAGACATCGACAGCTGCAAACATCAACTTCCATATGTGTGCGGATGATGCCCAAATCTACTCTTCCTCCTTCAGTTGTGACCCCAAGTCCACTGATGTGTGTCTGCTTGCTTATCAGTCTCAAGTCTTAGATGAGTGCTAACTTTCTATAGCTGAATATGCACAAGACGGAAGCTATTCTTTTTTGGCTCCCGTCAACACTCTTCTCATCTGCCGCTCTGACTTCTTTAACCTTCCCGGCCTATCCCTGAGACTCGCTAAACATGTGTACAATTTAGACATTGGGTTTAAACCCCAATTGTCAACCCTACCCCACATCAAGTCCCTTTCCTCCCTCTCCGTCACAGATACCTCAAACCTAACATTGCTGGCCACGCCTTATCCATGCTTTTGTCACCTCCCACCTTATTATTATTTCAATGTAGGAAGGGGAGGAATCAAGATTACCTTTAATTTAATTGTGCAATTGGCTACTGCGTTTTCCCCCACAAAATACACAGTCAATCTACTTTACAGTATATCCTGTGAAGAGTTTTTGAGAAGTCTCAACGACCTGATAAGACGCTATGTCAAATGCAAGGAATGCTATTATTATTATTAGTAGTAGTAGTAGTACCTGTAAAGTGCTAGAGCACCTCGTTTGGACGTCCTCCCACCCTGAAAGGCCCGCTACTAGATAAATGCAATTTGTTGTTACCCACCTTCGCTCCTCCCTGCTCGAGCCCCTCCAGACCCGGTTCCGCCTTTTCCCGCAGCATTAAAGTCTCACAGATTACTTATCTTAGCGACCCCCCACCCCCCAACTTCCTCATCCTCTCAATGCTGTCCTCCTGCGTGCTGCCTTTGGTGAACGTAGTTGGTCATGATATCCTCTTCTGTCGGCTCTCCTCCTTCATCCACTCCTGCATCCGTGATGCTACTCCGTGTGATGTGTGCTATATAAATGCAAGTTGCTGTTTTTGTGCACTGAATATTACCAGAGATGAGTTGATAGTTTGAGCTCTCTCAGGAAATGCACCTCCTTGTATAGGTGGGATGCATGCAACTCTGTTTGGTTGGAGCACTCTGGTGTTTTTTGGTGATGTATTTCCGCCTGTGTCAGGCACCCAGGTGACCAAAAGCATTTCTGCAGACGAGGAAAATTGAGAGGAGACCTGAGAGAGGAGCTTAAGATTATGAAATGATTTGATAATGATACGGTGTTGACAGGCAGTTTTCACTCGCTGGTGGAATATACGATAGCCAGTCATAGATCTGATAGCGAGTTTTTGGCTGGACCTCAACAAAACCTACCACTCCGCTCTTGCCTCAGCCAAACCGTCCTTCTATTCCAGATTAATCCTGGAGGTGAAGGGCAACCCCAGGCTCCTGTTCTCCATCACCAACCAGCTCCTCCACCCTCCCCGCCACGCCTCGCAGATTCTTTCCTCTGACTCCCACTGCGAGAAAATGCTGGACTTCCTCGAGTCCAAAATCGAGGAATCCGTTCAGCTGCCACTGCCCTCCCAACTTCCACCCCCTCCCTACCCCCCACCCACACTCCGACAATTACCCATCCCTTCTTCCACACCTTTGAAATTGTCACCCCCTCCTCTGTCTTCACCACCATATCCTCCATGAAGCCCATCACCTGCTCCCTGGACCCCATCCCCACCCCTCTCCTTAAATCCCAGCTCCACCTCCTTGCCCCATTACTTGCTGACATCATCAATCTTTCCCTGTCATCTGGCACTGTTCCCTCCCCCTCAAAACATCCACCATCACTCCCACATTGAAGAGACCTTCCCTTGACCCATCACAGCTATCCAGCTACTGGCCTATCTCAAACCTCCCTTTCCTGTCCAAGGTCCTTGAGAGAGCCGTTGCCTCCCAGCTTCACTCTTTCCTCTCCTCCCATTCCCTCTATGAACCCCTCCAAACGGGTTTCCGTGCTGCCCACAGCAAGGAAACTGCTCTGGTCAAGGTCACAAACGACATCCTGACCATGTGCGATCAGGGCTCCCTCTGCCTCCTCGTCCTCCTCAATCTCTCTACCACCTTTGACACTGTGGACCATTAATCCTCCTCCACATCTCCCACCTCAATCTTCAAGGTTCTGTGCTTGACTGGTTCAGGTCCTACCTTTCACACTGCCTCCACTTTGTCGCAGCAAACGGCTTCTCCTCCAGCCCCCGCCCTGTCTCGTGCGGTGTTCCTCAGGGCTCTGTCCTCGGTCCCCTCCTCTTCACCCTCTACATGCTTCCCCTTGGTGACATCATCCGCAGACATGGGGTAAATTTCCACATGTATGTGGATGATATCCAACTCTATCTCTCTGCCTCCACCCTCAACTCCAGCACTGCTGGCGTCCTGAATGACTGCCTGTCCGACATCAAGTCCTGGACGAGGGACAACTTTCTCCAACTCAAAGTCAGCAAGACCGAGGCCCTCTTGATTGGCTCGCGCCAGCGCCTCCGCAACTCCGCAGCTCCTTTACTCTTGCGCACCAGGCTCCGTGACCCCATCACTCCCACCCTCGCGCGACTCCACTGGCACCCCAACCCTCAGAGGATCGAATTCAAGATCCTCGTCCTCACTTTCAAGGCCATCTATGGCCTTGCCCCCTCCTACCTCTCTGACCTGCTGACTCCCTACTAACCTGCCCGCTCCCTCCATTCAGCGGGCTCCGGTCTGCTCCATGTCTCCGCCTGACCTGCCCTCCCATCGCTGGCTGAGCTTTCAGCGTCTCTGCCCCCACACTCTGGAACTCCATCCAACAGTCCCTTCGCCTCGCGTCCTCCTTTGCCTCCTTCAAGGCCGATCTCAAGCCCCTTTTCTTCGATCGTGCCCTTGGTCGCCCTCCCACCTCTCTGCCTTCCCTCACCCCTACACCTCCCCACTCCATGCTCGGGTCCCAACCCCTGGAATGTTCAGCGCTTTGGGACGTCCTCCCAATGCGAAAGGTGCTCTATAAATGTCATTTTGTTGAGCTTCTTCACACAGAGGGTGGTGAAAATGTGGAACTCGCTGCCAGAAGCTTGGTTGAAGCAAAAAGCACCAAAGTTTTTCTGTATCATTCTACATAATGTTCTGCGTGTAGTTCTCATGTGAAAGTAACATCTCAGGGTGCTTTACAGAATGCAATGAATTATAAATGAAGTGAGATGTCGAATTTGATGCCCAAAACGGTAGTTGAAGCAGTTCGTATAGAAACATTTAAGAAGAAGCTAGATATACACATGAGGGAGAAGGAAATACAGGGTGACCAAAAATTTCTGACACCATCACAATGTCTAAATAGGCTTAAAGAAATTATATATATATATATGTTTAGTGATTATTATTCAAATAATTGGTATCATGACTTTTTGGTCACCCTGTAGAATGGAGTAAGGAGTGGGTGAAGATTCATCGGAGTATAAACCGTCTTTTGTCTGACTAAAAGATGGCTTCACCTAGTTAAAAGGGGCAGTCATCCACAGGATAAACTGTTTAAACTGTCCATAATTATTTAATTCTCATTCAACTACGCTGCAACAATTAGAAATAGTTACTCCTAGAAGTAGAAATGTTGTTAATGGAAATGTGAAACCTTTAATGACTCATTCAAAAATTGGCACCTCAGCCATTTAACACTCTTCCAAAATTACATGTCTCGATAGTGAACTCAGTTTTATTTTGATTTTGCAGGAGGTTGATATTTGTTTTATTTTACTTGTTCCGAGACCTCACAGTGCTGCTGTCCACGTGATTCAGTGAGAGGTGCACAGAAGCATTGTTTCATTACTGAATGTTGTAAAAATGAAAATTTAGTGTGTATTGGCCTATTAGTACTTCAGGTTTAGATTAAATCAGGACATCTCCTCGCAAGCGAGTGGACCCGCATTCGATTCCTGGGCAGGGCGAAGCCTTAGTCAAGTTTGCTTATTCCACACACATTCCTCTCTTGCAGCCGCAGACCACTGAAACTCTTGTTCATGCCTTCATCACTCCAGGCTCGACTATGCAAACCCCCTGCTTGTCGACCTTCCCAACTCCTCCCTCCACAGGCTGCAGATAATCCAGAACTCTGCAGCCCGTGTCCTCTCCCGAACCAAACTCCGTGACCCCATCTCCGCCATTCTCGCCCGACTCCATTGGCTCCCTATCCTTCAGAGGATCCAGTTCAAGATCCTGGTCCTCACATACAAAGCCCTCCATGGCCTCGCCCCACCCTACCTCTGCGACCTCCTAACCCCCTACCAACCTGTCCACTCCTTCCACTCAGCCGGCTCTGACCTGCTCCACGACCCCCGACCCACCCGTCCCACCATTGGCGGGAGAGCCTTCAGCCACTCTGCTCCCAACCTCTGGAATTCCATCTCCAACCACTCCACCTCACCCACTCCTTAGCCTCCTTCAAGTCCCGCCTCAAAACCCTCCTCTTCGACCATGCCTTCGGTCAACCCCCTTCCACTCCCCTCCCTTCTCCCCCCCGCCCCCCGATCCCAGCTCAGGTCTGAAATGCTGTACTCTGTTCAGCGCCTTGGCATGTCCTCCCGACATGAAAGGCGCTATACAAATGTAATCTTGTTGCGTTGCTGCCTATGACCTCTATCACCAATTTCTGAATGTTGTTTAGCTAATCTTTATTGAATGACCTCACAGTAGCGCCTTTATTGGTTGCGATAAATCACAGATCATTGCAGGGTTATTCTCGGGCATACACCGATTATGTAGACATAAACAATTAAGCTCAGACTGACCTGAGCTGATCATAAAACTGGGAAATTACTCTTCAGTCTCCAAAAAATGAGGACAAAAATATATTAGCAATCACACCAGCTCCTTTTTTATGAAAATATTAACTTTTTAACTTTGCTATACGAATCTTATAATTGTGCAATGTGTGGGTGATATGTACATACATAATACTACACAAATGTAGTAGGTAAAAGAATGATGAATAGTAGGAAAATGGCAAGTTTTACTGACAATAAGCTTTGCTTAGCAAAATTGTACCGTTTCTTCACAGTGGAGTTGGCTGCTGTGTTTCATTTTAAAAATACACAGTCAATCCACTTTACAGTATATTCTGTGAAGCGCTTTGAGACGTCTCAACGATGTGCTAAGCCGCTATATCAAATGCAAGGATTATTATTATTGCAGGTGCCGTCCTTCAGATGAGATGTTAGATCAAGTCCCGTCTGCCTGTTCAGATGGACATTAAAAATCCCATGGCGCTATTCAAAAAGAAACGTGTCCTGGCCAACAATCCCCTAATAAAATTGGTCATTCACGTCTTGACTGTTTGTGGGACATTGCTGTGTGCAAATTGGGTGCTATGTTCGCCCACAAAATAGTCACACCACTTTACAGCACATCAAGTGAAGTGCTTTGAGATATCCTCCTCATGTGAAAGGTCCTATCCCAAACATAAGGATGAATATTATTGTACATTACTCCTGTGCCATGTTTTTGCAGAAAGCGCCACTTGACAAGTTGTTTAATACTTTTATGAGATAAACGTAACATAAAACGTGCAAAACACCTTTATGCTGATAAACAAGTTGACTAATGGAGCAGCCAATTTGCACACAACAATGTTCAGCGAATGGCCATAAAGTGAATGACCAATTGTATCTGGAAGATTGTTTGTCAGAAAAACCTAGAGAAAGTGCCTTCTCTTTTGAATAGAATTTTTAGTGGGATCTTCAAAGTCAAACTGAGCTCCCATCTACCTGTTCACCTTATCTGAAGGACAGCACCTCTAGCAATGCAGTGCTCTGCATTGGAGCGTTAGCTGAGACTATACGAGTTCAAAATCCTGAAGTGGTGTTTTATCCCACAACTACCTGTACCTAAGTATCTATGCTAAGCAGATGTTTTCTTTCCATCTTTACAGCGACTCTGTTTTCTAAAAGCTATATAGTAACTACTGTATCTGGTTTCACTAATATTGTTCCTGTGTTTCAGTTGGTGTCAAAAAAAATCAACAAAGCATATTGTGATACTTGAAATTAGAAATGAGCAGTATAAAGTATTTTTCTTCTAAATCTATCCTTTTACATTTTTCTTACAGAAAATCTAAATTGCAAACTGCTGCATTCTTTAGACTTTCAGCTTATAAATTGGGAAGGATCATTATTTTGTTTGTACCGAGCTTCATCCCTCTGATCTTTGTGGATAAAGTTATGTCAACAGCTGCACTAATCACCTTATGCAGATATGGTGGTTCTCAAGTGAGAAGAAGAGCATTGCTGACTTCAAGGCTGCTTCAGGACGACAAGCGTGTGGTATTTATCTACCACAGTTCCACCAGTGATCGCAGGGCTTCACGTTTTGACGTAGAAGGTGGTGGTCGTCAAACAACCTGGGATTCTTTTGGCATCTGGGACAACCGCATTGATGAGCCAATTCTACTTCCACCAAGCATAAAATATGGCAAACCGATTCCAAACGTTAGCTTGAGTAACGTTGGATGCACTACTCAGATTGGTCAGCGGAAAGAGAATGAGGACCGTTTCAGAGTTGGAGTGCTGACTGAGAACGTCCTGTATTTTGCAGTGTATGATGGACATGGTGGACCAGCAGCAGCAGATTTTTGTGATAAGCACATGGCAAAGTACATTGTGTACGTACCTCTCAAATCACCAATTTTTAGCTTATAGATGATTGGATTAGAGTTGTCTTGAGATAACACTCTAAAGGTATGAAAGTTAATAAGATAGTTTTTACTTGCCTATGTGTTAGGTATATTTTAAAATTGTGTGCCCTGTAATAGTTAACTACCTACTTTTTATATATTAAATCAGCCACAGCGAAATTTCCATTTGTAGGTGTCATATATATATATATATGGCGAACTCCCAGTGTGGTTTGGTGTTCTTAAGCATGGCGATAGATTTTCACATGTGTCAGACAGCAACTGACCAAAAAAAACCTTCTTCATAGGCTAGGCACCATGGTCTACTGCACTTTCATGATTCCAATCCTTCCTGTCTCAACGTGATCACTACAGCTTCTTCAATAACTAGTTATCTCATGCTAACACAGTCACCTCCAAGGGCTCCATCCTTAGTCCTCTCCTATTCCTCATCTCCCTTCTCTGAGACACTCACATGGAAGGTCCTAAAAGTGCAAGGTATTGTATCCTTCTCCATAAATCACCAATTTTTAGCTTATAGTTGATTGGATTAGTTGTCTTGAGATAACACTCTAAGGGTATGAAAGTTAATAAGATCGTTTTTACTTGCCTATGTGTTAGGTGTATTTTAAAATTGTGTGCCCTGTACTAGTTAACTACCTACTTTTTATATATTAAATCAGCCATTGAAAGGTTGTGTGGAAATCAGGTATTTTTATCGAAAAAACAAATTGATACAAAAGGGGCAAGCAAACTTCTTTAGAAATTGAGATGTGAGAATTGCACTTTGGATAAAATAGTGAGGTCCAGATTAGCTTCTGAACAATGAAGATAGCCATTAAAAGCAATAGTTAACAACTTTACATTTGTGAGAGGCATGAAAAATACAGGTATGAAGAACTCAGCTTACCATTGTCCCATTCAAAGGTCAAGGTGGATCGAAAAGATCTTCTGATGCAACCTTTGTACTTGGAAGGAATCAAGTTGTGTTTACTTTTGACATGTGAGAAGTAATATCAACACAACAACTTGGATTTATATAGCACCCTCCACGCCGGACGGTGTCTCAGAGCGCTTTACAATAACAGATCCCGGGACCGAGCCAGGGGGAGGGGGAGGAAGGTGACCAAAGACACGGTCGAAAAGAAAGGTCTTCAGCAGAGACCTGAAAATGGGAAGGGAGAGAGCGAGATGAAGAGTGAGGAAGGCAGTTCCAGAGCCTCGGAGCATAGTGGCTGAAGGCACGGCCGCCGAGGGTGGAGCGGAGGACTCGGGGGACGAGGAGGAGGCCAGACCCGGAGGAACGAAGGCAATATCAATATGAATGTAAACGCATATTAATTGGTTGAAGAGCGGGTTGTTAAAGTGGAGAAGGAATTAAGTGAGAGAATACACAGGCTTGGGGAATCCCTGAGTTGATGTAAACTCAAGAGCATGACCCATCAACGAGAGAACAAATTTTTAGGTATATCCTGATTCTGCCGATCTTTTTGGAACCAAATTAAATTGACTCTTGACATATTAAACTGTCATTGTGACTTCTAATAGTAGACAAATTTGTTTTAATAACAAATTAATTATGACTTGAATGTCTCTCTATTTTTCATGCTCTATGTAATTCTGCTTTTAGAATCAAGATGATTATTGCTACATTGTGCTGGTAGCTGGATGAAATCGTAAATCTGTGGATTTTTCAGTAAAACTATGATTCATGTTGTCTAAAGAAAGCAAAATTTCAGACTACCATTTTATAACTAGAAGTAATGTTTATTATTTCCTATTTAGACAATGTCTCTCACAAGAGGAGAATCTGGAAAAGGTGCTGACCAAAGCTTTTTGTGAGATAGACAAGGAATTTGCAAGACATGTCCACTTATCTGCAAATGGTAGGTACATTTATTACGTTCATCCATAATAAGGAAAAATATGAATCAATATTTACTAACCCTGTTGACAATCTGTATTAAAGTGATGCATGGAATATTTATTTCAAATGTAATAGTGAAAATAACAGTTCATACATTAGTTTTGCTGGAAGAAAATGCACTAGAGGCTATTTTAAAAAAAAGGTTTACTAGAATGACTTGTGATACCTGAAGGCCAAGGTCAATGTTTCCCAGTTTCATAATTCATTCGCAATATTTCAACTATGAGAATTTATATTCTGCTCTTGTACTGTTGAGAGCTTGATACATTCTTCTGAAAAAATAGCCTTATTGCTTCACACGTATGTTGTATTACGTCTGTACTGTCAAAAACAAATAGCAAGTTGGTATATTTAAAGTAGAATTAGAGAAATCCACGAACCCACAGCATATTTGTAATGCTGCAGCAGTGTTCAGGAAATGCTTGTACCATAATTCCCAACATAAAAGTGATAGCTGTAAAATAAAACCTACATGGATGACATTTTGTTCTGTAACTTCTTTCCTCAATACATGCACTTCCCCTAAGAGTAAGCACATAGAGTTAATTGTCAGAACTGTTCTTATGGCACTTTTTTGAAAACATTTTTTCATGCTAGTAGATTTTTTTTATGATATCTACTGTGAACCATTGATTCACTAGACAGTAAATCTGTTTTTACAGGTATTAATGACATTGTCAGTGGATGGATTCTCCTGTCCAAGTAGTTTTTGTAGTTCATTTCTTTCTTCCAGTGCTACGTTTAACCTTTTGAATGCCAGATTATCCAGGGAAGTCCCTGCTTGCTGACTGGCATGGAAACTTCAGCCTGTGTTCTGTAATGATGAAACAATTACTATTATAATCATTGAAATATCAATAGTACTATTGATAATAATACTGACCCCAATTGTCAACCTTAAAATACAATTTTAATTAAGTATTGAAATTTTTAACTTTTCTCTCTCAGCTTTTCGCCCCTTTTTCTTCAGTCCTAATTTCTTCTTATCCTATTTTTTGCTACTTTAAATCTATTTTATAACTTGAAAATGTTTTCCTTAACTTTCTTCCTTCTGTCTCCCACCATCCATTTTGGGGATTCCAAGCAACCTTTTCTTTGCCTGGAAATCCATTTAAGGGGCATTTTACACTTGTTTTTCAAGTTATTGAAACCCATGAACATAAAGCTGGGCTTGATGGCATCGTAGTTGCAACCTGATCAATTTCTGATAGTTTCAGCCATCAAACGTGGAATGTGTTCCTATCCAAGCTCACTTTATTTGTTGGTCTCTGGAGACTTACAGCATTCATATAACAAAACTTTTTAATTCCCACACACATTGTTAGGAACAGGTTCAGTTATAATGCCCCGCAAATCAAAATCCCACTGACATTCGCCGTGTTGTGGCTTGCTTGTGAAGGTTGGGCAATTGGTGAGATGGCTATTATCCAGCACTGACATCTGTCCCCTGTTAAAATGGATTTGTGTCACCTTGTTCAATCATCTTGTGCCTAAAAAAAAATATGCCTTTCCAATAACAATTTTTATATTTATTAATTGGCAGTAGCTTCAGATACAGATTGTTTTTAATCGCTTTGACTTCTTAAATATTTTTTATAAAATTTGCCCATTCATCAATCCACTCAAATCAAAGACATCGCTAAAGTATTTATAGCCTGTACTTTTCAGAAGAGATATCATCCATTCTGTAACCACTGCTGTTTCTTTACGTTGTGTATGTGTCCTAAATTGTATGATTGTAGCTTAAGTACAGTCCTATTTTTAAAAAAAACCTCTTATTTCCTTTCCTCTAATGATCGAGTTATTTTGTATTATACTTAACATTTGCAAAAATGAAGAGGCCGGTAGGACTGTGCAGTGAGTACACTGATGAGGAATTAAACTTCTCCAAGATTGTGCATTATGTTTATTCGGAGGGAAGAAAAATGGTATTTATTTTTCCATTTTTTTAAATGGAAAAGGTCACCAAACTGACAGTTCCAATGACTTGTCATTTCAGAATTTTGATGCCTCTCTCCCACAGTGTGGAAGAACAGCAAACTCCGTTAATGCACATAATTTGTCACAATTTCAAAATTGCCACTTGACGCAAAAAAAATCATACTTGTTATTTTATTTCTCCTCCTGCTTTGAAAGACTTTGTGCAATGTTTCCCTCATGATTCTTATACAGTATCTTCTAGTTTTTTTGTAACCAAACACTTCAAAGCAATCATTTAGAAAAAATCTCTCCATACATTTTTAAACTATGTAGATGCATTCATGAAATTTTGATTTGAGTTTATTCTATACATATTTATATATTTTTTTCTTTTGCCTCTATTTTTTCTGCCTTTAAGCTTCTTTTATTGCTTTCTTTTTTCTGAAGTCTGCTTTAGTACTGTACTCTTAACCATTCCTTTTGAAAATCAATCCCTATTAATTTGGGTCTTGATATAATGGTCTGTGATTTTAGCAAAGGTTTTAAGAGATAAAAATTAGCTAAAGAATACTTTTCTGTTTTCCGAAAAAAATGAAGGCACTTTTGTTTAAATTGCGCAGTCACAGGAGAGCAGTTCATATGTTTGAGACGTCTCAAAGACTGATAAGGCACCATATCAAATGCAAGGATTATTATTATTATATGACACTTAGATTTCTGAAACCACCCTTTGCATAAGGGTGAATGAGGCCACGAGTATGAGAATCCAGCAACATCATGGAGTAATTATGTGCCTTTGATCTCTCTTTTCCTGCCCTCTGTAGTTTTCCTGATTTTTTTTAGCGCTCCCAGTGATACTGAAAGAGGCCAGGGAGCAGCTCAGATTTTCCACCCTCTTGTATGTTGTGTAATGAGGCCCAACTAGGGCAAGAGGAAGAAAATATAATGTCTCAATGTTTGTTTGATCCTTGTTTGCACTAACTAACTAATCTCAACTGATGTAGGAATGCTGACGCTGTACTGAATGTGACTTCTATGGGAGGTGAAAAAACAGGATTTCTACTCCTGAATGACTTCCAATGATTTTTGATGAACAATCCCTATGTGGTCATTAGACATTAACCTTACTTAATAGGTTACTGACTCTCACTGTAAAAGCTTACAAATGCATAATAGATACTTAGTACCAAAGGTCTATTAGTATGTGAGTGGTAGAAGATATATTTGAAAACAAGAATTTAGTGGAGATTCCATCCATTGGCAGTGTTTAATAAATGCTGATGTACAGTAATCCTATATCATACACTTATCTTAATATCTTTCCAGCTTTGTCTTATCACATTTTTGATTTTTTTTAATGTTTTAAATTCTATGTTCTTTAATTATTAGCGGAGTCCTTTACAATTTTAGACCAAGGTACCCAATACTTGTATTTTAGCAATTTTGTCAATCACATGAGTGCTACAGTCATTGTAATTAATGATTAAATTGTACTGGTCTCAGGTTATCTCAACTAATAGGAGATAATTTAAAAATGCCTGTAAAAGGCAATTGAAGGCCTGCAGTAGAATAGACCACTTTAACAGATAATTTTAACTATTCAAAGTCAGATGTTACCTTTTTAAAATGTTTGCATTCTTTTAGAGTTGTTTTCCTCATAGTAAATTTGCACTAGCATCGAATTGTAGCACCACTCCCACATTCACCACCTAGTCCAGTATGTTATGATTATCCAGTGAATCGTTTAAAACAATATCCATTTGAATACTATTCCAGGGGGTTATTATGACCAGAAATTACGACATTCATTATGTAATTTAAAGTTTTATCTAAAATAACTGAAATATAATTCATACATGTACATGTAAAACAAATGTTAGCTGGTATATGCATGTAGTGATTTGTAACTTTTTGATCAGTTACGTAGTTTAAAGGCACAGATCTGCTATAAACAGAACGTTCAAGCTCGCAGCACGATTCGTCTTTAACAGTCATAAACTGGTGTGAGGGGAACACTTATTGTACTGATACAAAAAAGCTTCATGCTGAATGATGATGATTGTAGAGCCTAAAATGCTTTAAAATAATTGAATGGCGCATAAAGGCTTGTGAGGGGTCTTAAACGATCTTGTCCATCATCAATATTCTTATTACATATTGGGGTAAAATTTGTGGTATTCTTTAAAATAACACTGTCTTAATTATTCCCACAATTAATGGTGTTTAGTTTGTTAGAGCATTTCTGGTTTCACACTAAACCTGCTAAAAACACCGAAAAGCCACTTGGGTGGTGGTTTCTTTCCCCTTCCCAGCTCTGATTTTCAAATTGATGTGACACCATATTGAATTTTCAGTCTTGAGGCGTTTGGGTTTTCGGCCTCAGAGAGTGAAGTAGTTTTTTATTTGGTTATTACTTGGGCTGGAACTTCAGGAATACTGCAAATTTTGCCCCATGTTTTTAACCCAGTATGTAATATTTTTGTGTGAACTAATGCTTTGTACGGTAGATTTATCATTGCAAACTTGTAACAGGCTATTCCAGACTGGGTGACTTCAGACTTTACAGCTTAAAGTAACACTTTCACCTTATTTCTTTTGTGAAATACGCCAGATTGATAGTGAAAATAAAACATTTAACATACTTGCAATTTCTTTTCATATTGATTCCCTTGATTTTTTTAAACTTTTTTTAAAAAGTTGAATATTTTACTAAACGACAACTGAGTTTTTAACTTGCACCATATGTCAGGCAAGTGTTACCTTGTTGGTCTGTTCAGAAAGCTTTTAATTTTTTTATTTCTGTCTACAAATAAAAATTTACTATTGCTGTTGTCCTATGCAAGACTCCCCCCATCCGTCCTCCTTTAGACCTAGTTGAATCTGCATTGTTCCCACTCCAAAATCTTTGTGTAAACTGTTTTGTCCCTGACATTTACAAGACATCAGTCCATGTTCTCTTCCATCACTTTGTCACACTAATGTGAATCCAGTCCAAATTTAGCATGAAGGTCAATGTGATTGTCTTGGCCATTAGCATGTCCTCATCTAAATGAGGAAACCTATTTCCACACCAGATAACAAATTGAGTGTTGCCCAGAACTTCTTTGTGAAAATGCCTTAGCTGATTCGTGTTCCACTTGTTGACAATTAGAGAAAGCATTGATTTGCTCCCGTGCACATAAAATCTCCTCTCAACTTTCCTGAAGTTTGCATTATCTTATCACCCACACTTTTATACCCTTTGGTGTTGTCCAAAGGATCTTGCTTATCATTTACGTATAAATACTCTGAAGAATTTTGCCAACATTTAATTTCAGTGGTAATGAAGCTTAGAACTATTGACTGAGAGTAACTCTGATTAAGTGTCCAATGACAATAAAATACAGAAGCAAATTTCGACAGTTACTGAAGCTTTTCTAATTTTTTTTTGAGAGCTAAACTAGCTATTTGGGAAATGAAAAAATGTTGTTAGTTTTTTTTGCATATGATTGTTGGACACTTTGGGGATGGGGAGTGATCACTAGTACACATTAAATATTTTTGCTAGTTTATATTGATTTATATACTTTCACAGCAGTTACTCAACCCTTGAACTATGATTCACTTGCCATGTAATATTCACAATTTGATTTAATGACCGAAAATGAATGAAATGTGTAACAATGTACAATCTACACTTTTTCTCTAAAATTAATTTTAAAGCTGTCAATTTAATCAAATATTTTATTGTGGTCTTTCAAAAAAAATCAGTTATGATTAATATCGGAGCAAATAGTTGTACTTTATCATTCCAAATTAACTAGAGTCCAGAGTCCCTTTAATGTTTGTTTGGAGACATTTCAGTAAATATACATAATGCTGAAACACACTGATTTAGGTTTCTCATTTAGCCTGTAAAACATTTCCTAAGCTTTCCTTCCTTGGGGAGTGACCTCATAGCTAATGGAATTGATATTTATTGATAAGATATTTGGTTTAATATTCCCAAGGTTTTGGAATAGCCTGTATCTGTAAAAGCTAGTGGATAAATCTGCACTACAATCAAGCTTTGGTATAGTATCTTTTGGTTTATACTGTTTTTTTTGTTCATTTTGTATATTAGACTACAAAATAATGGTGGTAAATATTCTCCGAATAAAACAATAATTCAAATATTCAGCTAGTACAGATTGGAAAATCATCAAATAGTATGAAGATGTTTGGCATTTTCTAATATTGCTTTTGGTTCTACCATAATTAATGTTGCCCTGTAACACTGGTTAATATTTAAGAGCTGCGGACTACCTTCTATATGGTCTCTTTTTGTTATGATGGGGAGGAATCAAAATTTGACCCATGAAAAGATATAGATTATTTTGACAAATGTTAATTTTGTAAGACATACAGTTTAGTTGTATAAGTGAATACAATATTTTGGGTGGGTGAATTTTGTGCATATAAATCTAGCAGCCATTTTACATGCAGCTCCAGTTATAATATTTCCAGTGTTGCAGGTACTGTATGGACGTCCCTGCGTAAATTTCCTATTTGCCTCTGTGTACATGTTATCTGTAGCAGAGTCTGTACCTGGTCTGTTGCGCAGCACCAGCAGCTCTAGAACTGGAGGCCCTGGACACTTTGTTGGGCTTCAGTGGAAGGAGAACTGCTCCCCTTTTCTCCCAGTTGAAGGAGTCCAGCGGTTCCTAGCCTGGACTACTGGAGGGCCCCCTACAACCTCTTTGTCCCATTAGTAGAGGTGACATTCAATAAAATCGGCTTCAGTGAGTGTTCAGTCCTGTTGAAGACATTAGTAATGTAGTGATGTTAACATATTAGGCAAAATGTTGTTAAATGCCACATATGTTTTTAAAACCAAGCGTAAAGTATCTTAGTATTTATGTTTTTATCTGTGTGACTAGTTTGACATTGAAATCATTTGTCAGTCCTAGTGGCTAGAAAATATTGTAGCATTTGGTCATAATCTCCAAAGATTACGCATTTTAAAAACAAGTAAAATGACCACTTTTAGCATTTTAAAAAAATAAACAGTGAATACTGTTAAGCAGGTATTTTTATTTCTAAACAACAGTTATATTTGTTACACCAAATCTTCAGAAGACTGATTTTTTTTAGAGGAAATTCATTCTAAATATTCAACACTTTTTTGCTGGTATGGCAGAAAGTTTACAGCTGTTAGACAGCAAACCATAAACATACTGTATATTCTTTCTGCATTCTGTCTGTAATGTGTTCTTCATGAGTGTGGGAAAGGTGCAGCATATATAGAATGGGGTTCAATATCTCGCTTTTTTCACCACTCAAGCTCAATATAAACATTGTTCAAAATCATTTTTTTTTAAAATTGCCACCTTGTAGGAGCTTATCCTAGTTCAGGGCTTTTTTCTAGCTTGTAGAGATGTGCCATATCAGGTCTGCGCTCCCTTCGGGAAGCTGCTCTGCTGAATTTCACTGCAGAAAATAATTCTATGTTATTTGGTGGAAAGGTATACTTTCTGGCTGTTGCATTGGGTGGACACCATTCAAGCCGCTCCCCCACCAAAAAAATAGTATCAGCCAAGCATCTAGCAATGCTCAGTAAGTATTGAGTTTACAGTAGGTATCTCTTGATTTAAATTTTAAAAATGGGAAGAATGTGGATGTGCACGACTCCTTATAGTTCAAATGCTCTCACACTTAAGTGGAGCAGCTTCCTTGTGAGAGACTCAGAATGGTTAACAACTTGGGACTATCTCCTTTAATGTAGGCTTTGTGTTGGGGGTGTAATTTCATTCTCTATTTAAAATGCTGTGATATAGTTCACAAAATATTTTTAAACCTATCTGAAAGGAATGATTCCCATTGTTTCCTGAAATGCCTAATTTAAAAATACCTGCTTTATAGTATATGTAGTTTTTAGTTGAACAATTATTTTGTTCCTTCTTAAAATTTTTAACTTTGTGAATAACCTATTAGTAGTTACTTCTATATAATTATTGCAACAGGGCCTGATTCTAACTAGAGACACTTGCCACAAATATTGTTTTTCTCAACCAGCTCATTTTTTTCTAAGCACTTGGGCTTGTTGCCTTTTGTAACGCTAGCTAAGCATTAAACCCTGTTAATGAAGTATACCCCCACTATCTTACAAAGTTGTTTAATACCTGCATGCTGTATCAGATATATAATATTGCTCATTATTTATTTTCAATAGATTCGCTTGTAATTTACCTAAAATACTAGTAATGCCTTTAAAGCTTGTTAATATGCTGCATTTTCTCAGAGTGTGATTTCAGTTCTGTTCTAATGATTATAGTTTCCATCCTGACATCGGGAACGACTGCCACTGTGGCTCTGTTACGTGATGGCATTGAACTTGTTGTGGCAAGTGTAGGTGACAGCCGGGCTATTCTTTGTCGAAAAGGAAAGCCTGAGCGATTGACTGAAGACCACACTCCAGAAAGAAAAGATGAAAGGGAGAGGTAATATTATGAAAAAGTAGCACAAATAGTCCTATGGGAGTTATGATAAATATCTAAAGCTAGTAATTTTCTATAAGTTGAAATCTGATATACAACCACAGATTAATTTGTATTTATATACATTTTGTATTTCTTAGAAACAACTATAATTATCTTTGATTACAATTTCCATGTAATGACCAACCTTTATTTTGTTTTATAGAATTAAGAAATGTGGCGGTTTTGTTGCCTGGAACAGTCTAGGTCAACCACATGTAAATGGGAGATTGGCTATGACCCGCAGTATAGGCGATCTGGCCTTAAAGTCTGTGGGAGTCATTGCTGAGCCAGAGACTAAACGGATTAAGGTAGGCCTGCATACTGTACACCAGTATCACCTTGCATAACTGAGTACTCTATACCTTATCTGCAAAAATGATAATTGAAGACAAATTGCAAATCATCTGAAAACAGCAACAACAAAGAGCTATTGCCTCTTTTTTAACTGGATGTTTAAAACATAATATTGAATTTTTGAACCTCATACAAATATTTCAATTAAATTTGTTTTTAAATGCTGTAATTAGTGATTTCATCCAAGCATATTCAACAACAACATGCATTTACATAGCGCCCTTGTTAGCATGTATAAATCTATAGTCAGTGTATTAACATGTATTCAGGGCGATGTACACATCAATAGCAACTTGCATTTATATAGCGCCTTTCACGTGGGGTAGAATCCTGGAGCATTTCACAGTGGCGGAGTCTTGACAATGAGCTGGGGGGAGAGGTAGGGGAGAGGTGACCATAAGCACATTCAAAAAGAAAGGTGTTTAGATGGGATTTGAAGGTGGGGAGGGAGGGGATAAGACAAAGTGATTGAGGGAGAGAGATTTCCAGAGTGTCGAGGGGTATTGGCTGAAGGCACATCTACCAATGGTGGAACGGAGGGCACAAGGGGCAATCAGGAGGCTGGAGCCAGCCGAGCGGAGGCAGCAGGTGGTGGAGTGGGGGGTAAGCAGCTCGGATAGATAGGGAGGTGCGAGGGCATGAAGTGATTTGAAAACGATTGAGAGAATCTTAGAATTGATCTGTTCTGTAATTGGGAGCCAGTGAAGCCTGGCAAGGACTGGTATGATGGGGGTACGGAGCTTTGTGCGGGTGGGTATCCATGCAGTGGAGTTCTGACTTCTTTGGATTTTGTGTATGGTGGAGCTAGGGTGACCAGCGAGGAGGGCATTCAAATAGTCCAGCTGGGAAGTGACGAAGGTGTGGACGAGGGTTTCAGCTGCGTCAATTGTACATAAGAACATAAGAAATGCTAGACGAATAAAGACCACTGTCCATCTAGTTCGCCTTCCACCTTCCTGGTGGTCGCATGCACATATGTCCCAAACTACCTATGTACTATATCCCATAATGTTATTTCCTAAAAGAAAACTATCTAATCTGTGTTTGAAAGGATCAACACTTCCTGCTTCAATCATCTCCCGAGGGAGCATGCTCCACAGGATTTTGGGAAGTACGGGCGGAGGTGGGCAATGTGACAGGGGTGGAAAAAAGCAATTCTGGTCAGAGAACGGATGTGTGGTAGAGATGAAAGCTGGGGATTGAACCTGATGCCCAAGCTGCGCACAGGAAGGGTCTGAGACAGAGCCTGGGGAGGTTGAGTGAGTTCAGACCCGCAGGACAGAAGACATTGAAGGGAGCCAAAGAGTCTGGCTTCCATCTTGTTGACATATTCAAATGAGGTTGTTCTAGGATAACCTGCCCCTCTTTAGTCTTATTTCTGAAGCAAGCAATCTAGAAATGCAGGATTACTCACTGTTTTAAGGTCAATTTAGTAACTTAAAACAGCCAGACCGACTTTACAGTGTACTGTGAAGTGCTTTGAGACGTCTCGACAGTGTGTTAAAGTGCTATATCAAATCTAAGGATTATCATTATTATTATTGAAAGTGGCCCAAAGCTTTATTTTTAAAAATAAAAATTGTTTGATTTTGTGTATGTTTTCTTTTCTGTAATACTTTTTTTATATAAACTTTGCATGCCCGGTGACCCTTGATTTCTACCTTTTGTAGGTACAGCATGGAGATGATGCTTTCCTGGTTTTGACGACGGATGGGATTAACTTTATTATGAACAGTCAAGAGATTTGCGACCACATCAGTCAGTGTCATGATCCAATAGAGGCTGCTCAGCTTATTACTGAACAGGTGAAACAAGATTTAGTTATTTAATTGTCGGATTGCTTGCTTCAGGGCACCCCGCCACCCACCCATTGACATAATTTCCTGTGTACTAAGCACAAGCGTTGCTAACATCACTTCAAAACGCCCATTAAAGGTATGCACATGAGCTTGTATATTAGCCAATATCATCATAGTCATCAAATGATACATGTTTTTACAATTTATATGAATTCCATTTTCTCACCATCTCTTCCCCACCCTGAACACGTTCTCACTGAACTCAATATGCAGTAGGCGGGAAATAAACTTCATACCCAGCAGCCCTTTGCCATACGTTCTAAAATTTGATAGATTCGTTCCTTCTTGCTTACATTATAAAATGACAGTCCTGTCAAGTTCTTTGAGATGTCCTCCCAATGTGAAGTGCGCTGTACCAAATACAAGGGTTATTGTCTTTATACTTCCAAGAGTTTATCTAATTTTTTTTAAATACTGTAATTGATTTGGCTTCAAGAGCCATTTGTGGTAACACAGCTACATCCTTTATAAATAAAAAATTGTCCAACCTATACTTTTATGCTTCTGATAATTTTTGGGCGTTAATTTACCCACCAAAAGAAATAAAGTAAACTTCTGATAACTCAAACCTGGCTTTATTTGTCACTACCACTTAAGTCATCTAAATATCCCGCCTGCATTCACTTACGTATTTTTACATATGCCAACTAACTACTCTCGATAACCTGTCATTGAAGCCTTTTCCATTTGAGTGATAAGTTATTAGGAGTTTACTGTAATAACCCTTTCTTAATTTTGAACACTTCAGTTAGACCCTCTCAACATTCTCTACCTAATCAATATCCAACTCAAGCCTGTAATATCGAGCCTTGGCATTATCTGTGTGAATTTGGCCGGCATTCTCCCAAACCACCTGATGACCACCTGATATTGAGGTGCCCAAACTGCAGTGTTTGTTTTGTACGAATAGTCACATCCTGTTCTCCTTTCCCTCTGTCTTCTCCATTTTAAACTGATTTACATAAGTTAATTGGTAACATTTTTGAATTAACATAACTTCCTAAAAATTCAGGGTACCCTGTTCCAACAGAAGGAGGAAGCAATAATATCTAGCATCGACCATTGTTCAAATTGTTGCTTTGGGAGAGGAGTTATTTTTGTTGCTATTTGTACAATACCTGCAACATTTCTCTGTTCGGAACTGCTCATTGCCTTGCTTCCAGAGAATGCAGAGTCAATGCTGCCCAACTGTTTGTACAACTAGCCAATGAAGTTCTGCAGCAGTCTGTAATAACTAAAAAATCTGGGAGAGGTTTGCTACTTTGATTCGGCCTTTTTATATGTAAGATGTCTAATGAAGGCAGATGTAAAGCTTTAATTTCTAAAGTGCGCATTGATAATGTATTAACAATCTAAACATATCAGTTAAATAATCATAAAAAGTAAACCCATGCATTTCATAGTGCGGCTGTACAACAACAACAAAATTACATTTGTATTGCGCCTTTCATGTTGGGAGGACGTCCCAAGGCGCTGGACAAACAGAGTTACGGACCCGAGCTGGGGGTCGGGGTGGGGGAGGGTGGAGGGCAGGTGGGAAAGGATGGTTGAAAAACAGGGTCTTGAGGTGGGTCTTGAAGTTGGCGAGGGAGGGGGCGAGATGGAGGGACTGCGGGATGGGGTTCCTGAGGGTGGGTGCAGAGTGGCAGAAGGCGCGCCATCCGATAGTGGGGCAAGCAAAGCGGGGGACGTGAAGCTGGTCAGAGCCCGCTGAGCGGAGGGAGCGAACAGGGTGGTAGGGGATTAGGAGGTCAGAGAGGTAAGGGATAGCAAGACCGTGGAGGGCTTTGAAGGTGAGGACCAGGATCTTGAACTGTATCCTCTGTGTGATAGGAAGCCAGTGGAGTCGGGTGAGGATGGGGGTGATAGGGTCACGGAGCCCGGTGCGGGAGAGGACCCGGCTGCAGAGTTCTGAATGATCTGCAGCCTGTGGAGGGAGGAGTTGGGGAGGCCGACAAGCAGTGAGTTTGCATAGTCAAGCCTCGATGTAATGAAGGCGTGTGTAAGGGTTTCGTTGGCCTGTGGTGTGAGACAGTGTCAGAGCCGGGCGACGTTGCGGAGGTGGGGGAAGGCAGAGCGGTTCATGGCACAGATGTGGGATAGAAAGGATAGTTGAGAGTCAAACAAGATGCCAAGTTTCCGGACTGGCTTAGTAAGGTGGAGTGTGCAACCGTGGATGGTGATGCTGTCAGTGCCTGAGGTGAGGAGGCGCTGATGGGAGCCAATCAGGAGGGCCTCGATCTTGTTGGCGTTCAACTGAAGAAAGTTCGCTCTCATCCAGGATTTGATGTCTGACAGACATTCTGTCAGGACAGCAGTGGTCCTGGAGTCGAGGGTGGAGGCAGAGAGGTAGAGTTGGGTGTCATCCGCATACATATGAAAGTTGACCCCATGTCTGCGGATGATGTCACCAAGAGGGAGCATATAGATATTCAAGAGGAGGGGACAAGGACAGAGCCACATGAGTCGGTCCGGGGCTAGAGGAGAAGCCGTTTGAGGAGATGAAGTGCAGGGGGTGTGAGGGGTACGACGAACTGAACCAATCCAGGACAGCACCGTGGCGGTTGACGTGAGAGGAGAGGCAGTGGATGAGGATAGAGTGGTCGACGGTGTCGAAAGCAGCAGAGAGGTCAAGTAGGATGAGGAGGCAGTGGGAGCCCTGGTCGCAGGTGGACAGAATGTCATTTGTCACTGACACTGAAACCCAATTGGAGGGGTTTGAGAAGGGAATGGCAGGAGAAAATAGAGCGAAGCTGAGAAGCAATAACTCGTTCCAGGACTTTGGAGAGGAAAGGGAGGTTGGAGGTGGGGCCATAGTTAGGGAGTAAAGAAGGATCCAGGGAGGATTTTTTAAGGATAGGAGTGATGACAGTGGTTTTTAAAGGGGTGGGAATAGTATCAAAGGACAGGGAGAGGTTTACGATGTCAGTGAGTAGAGGGGCAAGGAGGTGGAGCTGGGAGGTGAGGGGTGGGGATGGGGTCGAGAGAGCAAATGGTGGGTTTCCTACGGTTTATGGTGGTGATGAGAGAGGAGGGGGAGACAGGTTCAAAGTTGTGGAGGGAACGATGTGTAGGGGCCGGGGTAGGAGGAGGAGATGGAGAAGGGGTAGCAGATGCAGTGGCAGAGACAGCTGAGGGTATTCCCTCGACTTTGGATTCAAATGTCTCAAAATGCTTCACCAAGTTTCTTTAAATGATAGTCTCTCTGTTTGTAGACAAACCCAGCAGCCAATTTGCACACAGCAAAGTCACAGAAACAGCCACAAGTGAAATAAATTTTATTTGAGGAATTGCTGACCTCACCAGGAAAAACTCCAATCTCTTTTTTTGAACAGTGCACTGGGTTCTTTCATGTTCACCTAAACAGGCAGATGGGGGAACCTTGCATTAATGTTTCATCTGAAGGACGGCACCTCTGACAATAAAGTTAATAGCTTCAAAACAAAGACGACAAAAGAGAATAGGAAGTGCAGAATGTAGGATATTTTAGTAAAGGGGTTAAGTACCAAACATTGGAAGTGGAAAAGGAACTAAAGGTTTTTAAAAAGGAACTAGACAAATTCCTGGAAGTTAAAAGAATTCAGCAATAAAATTCTAAGAAATACATTTTCTGAAGGAGTATTTTGGAAAATTAGAGGAGTAGGTTAGATAGACCAATGAACTCTTTCTGCCTGAAACTGTTACCATGTTGATGGGGCGTTTTTAAGTGTATTTTACCAGTGGGAATGTTTCACTTTAGCGGTGTAACGATACCCTTTGTTTTTGCAGGCCTTGCAGTACGGTACAGAGGACAACACCACTCTTATTGTGGTTCCATTTGGTGCATGGGGGAAACACAAGAATTCTGACATCTGTTTCTCATTCAGCCGAAGCTTTGTCTCAAGTGGAAGATGGGCATAATGTTGTGAATATAAATGGGCAATAGTCTATATGCTAATCACTGGTCAATAGAACACAAAACTGGAAAGCAAAATAGGCTGGTAAAAGATATATTTACAGTAAACAATATTTTCATATGGTGAACATTTGTTCTGTTAGAAGTTGTAATGTGAATTAAAAAGGCAGCTAGCCAGCATTTTTGTTGCTATGTCCTTTTAAGAAAGGATTTAATAACTACCAATACATGGAAGAGGCAAAAGGAATTTTAGATTCACCATACTGCTCACTACCATAGAAGCTAATTGATGTTGCTATGTAATTGCAGTATATTCTGTGAAGCGCTTTACCTAGATAGACAAAATCTCTTAACATTGTAAAAACTCTTAATGTTGCATCAAATATGATTTGAGCTTCAAGTAACAATGATTGTATAGTGTTAGAATTGTTAGCTTGGTACAACAATGCAAAGATACTATGATCAATTCTATTTTTTTTAGTTCTGGCAGTGCTTCTGTTATGTATATGACCCAAATGAGCGTGGATTTGCTTTGAGAGACACGCCTGAAAATGGCTTTCAGGTCTTTCAGGTCATCAGTCCACCACTGCCATCCTTTGTTACCCATTGCATGTTATTTGCAGGAAGTGTCGCTGAGGTTAGTTTCTGCTTGTTGCACCTACATTATTTAAATAACAATAATCCTTGCATTTGATATGGCGCTTTTCATGGCTTCTAGACATCTCAATTCATATGTCGTAATATGAATTTCAATTTATATTACGGTAATCTTCATTACGGATCACATTTGTGCCATTTCAGCTGAAATCTAGGATGTGAAATTCCTTTGAAAATGACTGGGACAAATCACTGCACTTAGTAGTATAACGGCACTGACATGACGTGAATATCCTTTTAGCAAAGATCAGAATTTAGAGGGTGTGGAATTTCTTCCCAAGTTCCTAATATATAATGTAATTAAGAGTGCTGTCTCTGTATCTTTTACCCCAAATGTATTGGACAGTCAACTCCCGTCAAATCTGTCTAATTCTCTTTAAATGAAAAAAGCTATGACAGATTCTCGTTGAACCATCTGTTGGTAGGACATTCCAAATTCTGTCAATCTCCCGAAAAATAATCTTAACTTCTTCCTATTTTGGTGGTGATCTTCAATTTATATTCTTGTTACTTCCTCACAGACAAGTGGATTTATCTTATCAAACCTCATATTTTTCAACACTTGTGTGGAGAGCACAAAACTGCAAACAGTATTGTAACTGAAGCTTAACATATGATTTGTATTGTTTAACCTTGCCTCTTTGTTTATTATTATTATTATTTGTTTTGCATTCTTTTGCTATTACCATTTTGTTTATAACTTTGACTACTAGTCCTTGCCATGTCATCTGATTTCACTCCACTGTGGCCCACCTTACAGAAAATGAAGATCTTTCAAGGAAACATGAAAATTGTTTTAACCCCAGGGGGTTTTTTTTAGTCATAAGAGGGAAAAAATTGGGGATCCTGTAGAGTATTGGTTAGAGCAATCGCCTCTGAAGCAGGAAGTCCTGGCTTTGATCCCCGGCCAGGGTGAAACGTTAAGCAAGTTCCCTTACTCCAAATGTCTCTGTTTACCTAGCAGTAAGTAGGAACCCAGTTGTTAGTTAATTGGCAGATTGCTTTCAGGGGGTAATAATCCCATCAAAAATAAATTACTACCAATAATTTGTTCACTTAATCTACAACTGTTTTTGGGACACTGCTGCTTTCGTTGTGTGTTTTGCTCACAAAATATACAATCAATCCACTTACAGAATTATAAAGCGCTTGAGATCTCTCAACAACATGATAAGGCACTATATCAATTGCAAGGATTATTATGAAATTTGGGAGGAGAGAATTTAACCCAAAATGATAAAATCAGGAATCCTTTTGGAACATTCACTTAACACAATCATTTCGAACCAAACCTGGTTCAATGCTGGTCTTGCAATACCTGTGCGTTCCCAAACCCACCAGCATTACAGTGAAGCTAGTGTTCGGATATCTGCATTGCTAGAATCAGCTTTCACAGCTTGACTGGAACCAGTGCTGCAGCCAGGCAGGTTTCAGGATACAGGTGCACAAGTGCAGATTTAGATTTTAACAATTTAATTCAGCCAAAATATCATTTTATGCTAGTTGTCTTTCATTGGGGAAAAAAGTGAATTAATCAGTGGAAATCTATTAATCGCTCTTAATTATTCATTACATTTGTGTACATTTACTGTAAACGAGCACTAATTTAGCTGTGATTTTGTGTGGGCAGTATGATGCTCCTTTGGTAATACTAGTGGTTTGAACAGTGCTGCTAAACTTTTGTTCCCTAGGAGTGGCAAGAGGGTACATGTAATATTTAATAATAAATGTCAAGTAAACTGTTGTGACTTTCTCAAACAAGTTAATATTGCTCAAATCATAAATTTTGTTAAGTATTCTATCACAATTGAAGCAGTTGATCATGTCCGAAAAAGCATTTTGTGACTTTGCATTGTTGAAAATGTAGCTGATTCATTCCAATGTCTTGCATGCAGATCCTTCCACTAGTGCTTTTATTATACTGTGTATATTACATTGTAAATACTGTATTCCGTATTGTACATTTATTATGATTGATGCTATATATAGATCTGTTACCCTTGTGACAAATGCGTGCTGCATTATGAATTCAACTGGTTTTGTTTGTACAGGTTGTGCAAAAATATATAACGGTTTTAAACTTTTAATGTGACATTTTATAACCTACAAACCTTACTAATGTATTATTGAAGGCAGTGATAGAAGGTTGCTTGCACATATTCCTCTAAAGGACTGTTATGAGTATGTTTGAATTAAACTTAATTTTTTTATGTATTGAGGAGCTGTATGTTAGGTTAGAAAGGACATCAGTGTTTTAGGTCAAAAAGGAATTTTTTCAGTTGTACTGTACAGTCACGGGATTGATCACACAGATATTTTTGGCAAGACAATATGTGTACATACTATATCAAATGTACCTTAATCTGAGTAACATGCAACTGCTAAAAGTACAGTGTCTGGTCAAAACCAGAGACTGCATTAAAAATAAAAACTTAATCTAACACATATTGTTTTGTAACTTATGCCTGTTTGAAACCAGGCTATAAATTGTGTGTTATCTGTTGTTGTAAGCTAAAGTACAGCTGCAGGTGGTACTGGTATTTTGTTCATACATATGTGACTCCAGTGCTGTGCAGATGTAAATTAATAAAACTGGTGAGTTTTTAAGAAGTGATTAACTTTGGAAGGACAATGTGTTCTGAACAATAATGGCATATGATTCTTCAGCATTGTTAGAAAGCAGTGAATCAATCCTTTCTCAATGCTCTGGTCATCTTCTGCACATTTGTGCTGAAAGTGACATTTCACTGTGAATTAATAAATAAATAATTCTAAACCTTTCTTATTGGCATGAAAGAGTAAATTAGATTTTGGGTATTGTTGCGCAAGTCATTAGGTCAAATTGTGCTGTTGCAGAGCAGGAAATGTAGAGTTTAAAAGTTTCAAAATTGAAATGAGTGAAGTGTGAAAGCAGGTGTTTTGAGTGTGTTACATACCGGATAATCATCTGAGGGGGTTCTACAATATTCTAATTCTGGAATTACACTACTGTGAACTTGGTTTCCAATGAACCTACTTGGGGTTCAAATGCAAGCACTCAATATTTGTTTTTTTGCTGTTTGTTTGCTTGTGCTACACAGTCGTTTGAAAGAACTCACCAAATCAATTCCAGTTTATTGCTGCTAGTATGTAACCAGGATGTAACATTACATCAGAAGTCTGAGCCACTAATGCCTTGCAACCTGACCAAAATGCTAGACTTCCTCTTTCAATGTTCTACTTGGATTTTCTGTATGTGGGAAGTGATGCTTGCACGAGATGCTCGTAGTAGGACATTTGCCAAAAAATATTTATTTTAATACTTTGGTTTCTAGATGTTTTAGTTAAGGCATGAATAGTTACAGCATTCACTGCTGATGTACAGTAGCTGTGGTGAAAGCTATAAACTATGTAAACAAACAATAAAAACATTTACATTGAATCTTATTGTCTTTTTTTGGGAAAAGCTTTCTTACATCCCCCTCCCAATTCCTCAACCAAAGAAACCAGAGAAGAGCTAGCTGATAGACAGACGACTGACTCACTTGTATCAAAAGGCTCGGATTATTGACGACAATAACGAATTTACATTTATAGAGCGCTTTTCAAGCCGGGATGACGTCTCAAGGTAATGGTCAGTCGAGAGCTTGCATCTGATCTGGGGGTGGAGGTGAAGGGGAAAAATAATCCTTGGATTTGAAATAGCGCCTTATCACATCTTCGAGACGTCTCAAAGCGCTTCACAGAATATACTGTAAACTGAATTTACTGTATATTTTGTGGGCAAATCGTAGCAGGCAATTGCGCCCAGCAATTGAGCTACAGGACTCCACTACAGGAAGAATGACTTGAAGTACAGTCAAAGAAGAAGGTCTTGAGGCGAGCCTTGAAAGTGATGAGGAAGGGGTGAATCATAGGGACTCCCAACAAGGAGTTCCAGAGTGTGGGACCAGATGGTCTGAAAGGCTGACTGACAATGGTAGACCAGGTAATAATAATAATCTTTCCAATTTATATAGCGCCTTATCATGTTGAGATTTCACAGAATATATTGCAAAGTGGATTTGACTGTATTTTGGGGGCAAAATTGTGCCCAGCAGCCAATTGTGCCCAGCAGTGTCCCACAAACAGTCATAGATTGAGAGTGATCAGTTATTTTATATGCGCTCAGTGGCTTGCAGCCTGTAATTCCCTGATCATTTTCCTGTATCCCTGGGCTGCACTGAATCAATTGGCTGTTTACGCAGCTCGAGAAGGCCAGAATTGTACCAGCTCTGAAATTTGCCGAGCACAGGGAGAGTGTAAAACCCCAGTTTTGATAACCATTCAACAACAGACAGCCCTGATCTCTGGTCTAGAAACTAGAACATTCTATAGTGAAGGATCCTCTTCTCAAAACCCCCGGCATTGTACAGATTCCAAACATGGGCAAGTGGGTAAAGACCACATACAAATTCCTGGCTACACATTTTGAAAAACTATAAACAGAATTCTCTTTTACCCCCACCCAATGCAGATACAATACAAAATTACATTTGTAGAGCGCCTTTCAAGTCGGGGAGGACATCCCAAGGTGCTGGACAGTCAGGGATTGGGACCCAAGCTGGGGGTTTGGGATAAGAGAGGGTGGAGGGTAGGGAAGGTAGGAGGGTGGCTGATTGTGCGGTCAAAGAGAAGGGTTTTGAGACGTGCCTTAAAGGAGTCAAGGTAACAAGTGAGACGAAGGGAATGTGGGATGGATTTCCAAAGGGTGGGAGAGAAGCTGAAGGCACGCAATCACATACCAGAAATTTGTTGAGTTTGAAAATAACGGCGCAATTTTTTTCTCAGTTCCAGCTGTTAGGCTGCCCCAATCTCTGGGGAAGGAACTGAGGCCAGACCAACAATACGAAAACTACATGAGGGTGCCAGAAAAATGGCATTTGCAGCCGCAAGCATTTGTATCAGACCAAACAGCACGAGGTAAATAAATGCAGTATTATTAGTACAATGTCCTGAGGAGTGAGAAGGGATTGATGGACTATTAAACTGTCAGAACTCAATGTAGGGTGTTAGTCATTCCCATGTGTTACACAGTCCTTTAGCTTTGATGTGGTGTAAAAAAAGAAAGCAGTATTGAGCTGTTCGAAATGGTCTTGTCTCCTCTCGGCGCATGGATTGCCAAAGCAGCTGCCACGTTCAACTTGCTTTTCATCAGAACTGGCTCCTGAACGCCCGTTCCCCAATTCTGCATTTTGATTTGACAACTCACGTTCCAGAGAGAGCTTGTGAACACTCAATTCACTGGAGTGTAATGTGCTGGCAGTGGACAGCAAGCGGGGGAAGCTCACACAAAAGGAGGTCTTGCCCTAGCAATCTCCTGCAATGCAACGCCCAACTGATTTCTGAGAAAGTGATGTATGTAGCTTTTCAGTTGCAGCTATCCTAAGGAAAAGTTTATGTTTTCTTCATATGGCTTGGGAGAGTGCTTATGGTTTTATTTTCTTTAGAACTCTGCAGGAAAAGCCTCCATAGATTCCCCTCTTCCTAGTCTTTTTCCCCTCACTGCAACATACCCACCTAATAATAGATTTAAAAGTTAGAAGTCCTGCTTCCAGGGGTTTTGTTTCTCAAAGGGCAATCATTGGTGTCATGATTGCAAGCAACATTGAAAGAAAAAAATTACAGTTTTAAAGTAACTTATATCAAAATATCTTTAAAAAAAAATAATTTCTGTCGAGTTTTGCGAGTGTTTTTGTAGGGAAGCTGGGGCAGCATCAGAACGCTCTCTCAAACAGCCATAAAGGAATAGTTGACCAACCTGAAGGAGTGTTGTACAGGACATAGAGAGAAACTCCTTTCTCTTTTCGAATAGTGTCATGGGATCGTTACTTTGACAGGCAGATGGTACCTCGGAGGGTCCACCCATGTGGGGCTTGAACCCGTAACCTTCAGACTCAAAGGCAAGAGTGCTACTAACTGAGTCAGGCTGAAACACATGATTTTTGCAACTCACAGAATAGGCATGTGTCTATTGTGCTGCTTCATTCGTGAATACAAAGTGAGGCAAATTGATAAAAGTGACACTTCTGCTGAGATTTGTATGAATGAAAGAATAGTTTTGAAATCTGTACGTGTCTGAGCATCTCTCAGTGGCTGACGAAGTGATAAACGAATGTTTGTTTTTATATTGTAAGTATGTAAAATCCTCTAAAATAACACAGGGTAGTCTACATTCAGGAAACTGGAGGTGATACTTTTCATCAGCCAGTCAAGATTGCATTCCCTGGCCTTTTCTCTCCCTCCCTCCCTCCCTCTTCATTAAGGTCCGTCTCCTACATCTTTGAGCATGCGCTTTCATGCCCTTTGGGACATCCTCCTGATGTGAAAGATGCTACATAAATATAAATTTGTACTGTATTGTTTCTGTCTACCTCTTCCACTCAGTGAAGGTCAATGTAAACAATCAGTTTCTTACAGGAAACTGCAGATCAAATGGCACAAAGATGACATTTATTTTTTCTGAAACAAGGTGGCATAGTCTTAAAATTAGAACCAGGTCATTTAAGAGTGAAATCAGGAAGCATTTTTTCACTCAAAAGGTAGTAGAAATCTGATATTCTCTCCCCCAAAAGGCTGTGAATGCTGGATCCACCCACACCTTCAAGAGTGAGGTTAATAGATTTTGGTAGGTCAAGGTATCAAGGGATATGGGGAGAAAGCAGGAAATTCAAATTGAAAGAATTAGCTGAGATACAGATCAGCCATGATCTAATTAAATAGCGGAGCAGGCTCGAAGGGCTGATTGGCTTCCTCCTGTTCATATATTCCTATGTTCCTATGAGTTGAGGGTGGCTAGATTTATTACTATATATCGCTCAAATTATTTTGGCCGACAAACACAGTGCATCTCTTTACTGTGCTGTGCTGGGTAAAAGCACATCTTGGGTAGGTGATGTCAATCCAGAGGTAACAAAATGTTCATTCAAATCACAATGTGCCCAAGGCAAAGGCTGCCCTCTGAAGCAGTAAGACAAGATAAATAGTGGTTCTGAACATTCAAGTGATTTAAATATCTCCGATGTTTATTCCTAAGAAAACTGTGCAATTGCCTGAGTGAACTGATGTGATGTAGAAAATGTCTCTTCGGTAACATAATCAACAGGGAGTCACAACCTCAGAATGGGATTCATGAGGAGAACTTCATACAACACCAAGAACCTATATCTATATTGAGCTTTTTCAGTGAATGAAAAATCTGAACTCCCTCTTTTGAATGAGATTAATTAGAAACTATGTGTATTTTTTGATGTAGATGAATGTGGTAGCAAATTTACTCCCGCCGCAGCCCACATGTAATGGACGTTTTAGCATTGTAACGATAATAATAGTTATGGGACCTTGGTTTAAAAATGGGACCTGGTTAATGCATCTTCTGAGGGATGACACCTCCAAAAATGGAAGTCTCCCCCAATACTCCACAGGAATGTCAGCCTGGACTACATCTTTCAGCTCATTACAATTTGGGACAGGCTAGGGAGATTATTTTGATTCTGGAAATTTCTGGGAGAAGGAACTATTTAAGGCTTATCTTTCAGTGATGTAGAGCAGTCTGTGTAGTGAATTGTGAAGCGCTTTAAGAAATCCTCCCAACATAAAAGGTGCTGCATACATTTAAAATTGTTGTTGTAGGTTGTAACCAAAATATCTGTTCACTGCACGTGAGAACAAGGCACTACTGTCCCACTGTAGTAACTGCACACACACATCTATCATACTGTATAATGTTTACTTTAATAGAGCAGTTCTATGAATTAAGTTTGGATGGGTACCTCAATTGGCTTCTGGCCAGAAATGGATGAACTGCCAAGTTGTCTGTCTGTAAGTTTCTACAGATTAAGTGTGAACCACCTGGGATATGCTTTCCCAAATGCGTAGTAAAATAGGAATGTGCAGACATGAATTTGAAACGCAGTCATGTCAGGGTTGAAGCTTACCAGTTATAGTTTCTTCATTTCTGGGCTTGTTGCCAAAGTGTGGTACTGAGCATGGACAACGTGCAAGAGACAGCTGTATACAACGTGTTCCAATTCAAGACTCGGCCTTCATGTCTCACCTAGTTCAGGCCTTCACTGTACACTGTGGTCTTTCTCAATTCATTTCGCAACATTTAGTTGCAAACCCTGCTTGCATAGGGTACGTAGAAAATGATGTACATTCTCCCAATTCTTCTGCAAACATGAATCATTTCTTTAACTGTTGGTTACAACCATGAGCCGAAAAATAAGGAAATCACAATTTGCCTTCCTGAACTAATCTGCGCTAGACAAACTTCCCCTGACCTGATAGATAAGCTGTTCAAAGCTCCATTCACTTTCACTCTGAGCTCTCCACAAACCACTAACTGCCCTCGAGCCAAGTCTGGATCACATTCCGAAGAATGTGAAAGACATGGTGGATGACTGCCACCTTCATGACATTTTTGACAGTGTCACATTATTATTATTATTGCATTTGATAAAGCACCTTATCACGTCGAGGCATTTCAAAGCGCTTCACAGAATATACTGTAAAGTGAATTGACTGCGTATTTTGTGGGCAAAATAATAATAATCCTCGCATTTGATATAGTGCTTTTCACGTCTTCTGGATGTCTCAAAGCGCTTCACAGTATATACTGTAAAGTGAATTGACTGCATATTTTGTGAATTGAAGTAACCAATTTATTATTGTTTTCTTTTCTTGAGGTATTATTATCAGCCATGTGGAGTAAGGAAACTTGCCCAAGGTTTCACCCTGCCGGGAATCGAATCCAAGTCTCTCGCTTGGAAAGCGAGTGCTCTAACCACTGAACTACGGGACTCCACATGGTTATTGTGAAGCTTTATGCCGCCACGTTTCTCCCGACTCCTGTGCTGTAAAATGCCTCAGATAGTAGATTTTTTTGAGCCCTGAAGCACATTCTTCTACTGAGATAATACATTCAACTCCTTGTGAACTGCATTATTTTACAAATCCATTGTAAACAATATGTTCTGCAGCATTCTGCCTTTGGGCTACGTTATTTTCTCCTGTTCCATATTTTTATCAATAATATTAGTATTAATCAAAAAACTGCTGGTGCTTATTTAATAGTTAATCCTTACCATGCTTTTTTTTTGATATAGCACCTTATCAAGTCGTTGAGATGACTTAACGCACTTCACAGAATATAGTGTAAAGTGAATTTAACTGCATATTTTGTGGGCAAATCATTCAGTTTTGTGAGCTAACATCTCAAGAGATGTTGGAAGCAAGTGCTATCAAATTGGACCTTGGGTTCTTCTGGGCAAACTGACATAGAGCAGAGCTTCTTAGTGTTAGCCTGGCTAAAATGATAACATGTGTCCCTCTGGATCAGAAAGTGCTGGGTTCATGTCCCAAATTTGGCCTTGAGTTTATAGTCTAGGCTGACTCCTGGGAAATTCTGCATTGGCAGAGATCCCATCCTTTCGATAGGACAATCTTCAATACACAGTTGTTTATTTGTTTTATGGCTTTGTGGAGCATTGCTGCACATAGCAGTTGATGTGTTTACAGTCACTACAAATAATAGCAATGATACTTTGATATTATATTTAGTGCAAGAATATTATTACGTTAGGACCAGAATAAATGAAGTATGCTGACTGGGATGGTAGTGAAGGGCCTGTGAAGCTAGAGGATGGGTGATATTGGCCAACAAAACCTGGTGCTCTGAAATAGGTGCAGATCTTTTACACGTGGGTCTGCATAAGATTATCAAATAAAGACAGAATGTTGGCCACCACATATTTTGAATGTCATCCAGGGCTGGCTCAACACTAATGGTGTGTGAAGGAGGCATCTTCAAAGAATAAAGAACCTCCAAACATGTTGGTTTGAGTCCGTTGGTAGCAATCTCGCCTCTGGGGCAAACACTCCAGTGCAGTCCTGCATTGTCGAAGGTGCTGCCTTTTAGATGAATTGTTAAACTGAGTTCCAGCTTGTTTATCTTCTGGTGGGCATCAAAATTACCATGATACTTTGAAAAAACGAAGGTCGTTTTTCTTGGTGTTCTGACCAACCTTAATTTCATGGCTGTTTGTGTGACCTGCTGGAGCAAACTCAAGTCAAATTGTGAAGCCCATTAATTCAGCTTGCCATGTTAAGGCATAAAAATTGAAGTTCTTTTTTCTTACAAGATAAGGTTTGTTTTCTCCAAAGGTATATTGAGGCTTCACAAGGTCACCTAGATCATAAGATTGTTTTGTATGAAAAAAGCCCTTTGGTCCATCTGATCTCACGGCTCCAGAATACCCACCCTGTTGTCCTTCCATCACAGTATGTAGCTCGCAACCACCTGACTCAGACATGAGTCTTCCACTGACTGACGAAGAATAATACTCTCTGGCTACACAACATATTGGCTGTACATCAATTCACTGTGGCTATACATTTATATACTCTGGCTGCATATACATACATACCACATTGACTACATGTTAATACACTGACTATATGTTAGGACATCACCACTCTGATTCAAAACCACCTCTTGTCAGCTCGATCAAGGAAGAAACCCAACATCCTGGAATCTTGAGACCTCTTCCAGTCACACCCAAGCTGTATGCTCAAGGTCATAGGCATGATACCAAACAATGCCTTTGGGCAGCTGCACTTCTGAATCGCTTCCAGACCTTTACTGTGCAGAAGTGTTCTCCATTTATTGCCAACAAGCTTGTGATCATACCAAATACTTTTGGTAATATGCAGAGCTAATCTACAGGGCTAACATTTTCCCCTTTAAATTCTATGGATGTGCTTCCAAAGAATTTGATAGTGTTACTTTAATAGTCACCAATGCAATCATTTATGTGTTGATTTAATCAAGTAACCAAATTAACATATTTTTCGATATGGCATTCTTGTTATATTTACTTAGTCTGTGTGCAAAAATTTTGCAAATGAAAGTTTGCATTTATATAACTCCCTTTACACAGGGAATCGTCTTGGAGCACTTATAGTTGTACAGGCATTGCGAACGCATATTTGAAGCCAGTTTGAAAACGGAATTTAGGCTCAGGTGTATTCTATGAGAATTGGGCTGATTTGTCACTGGACTGCTAATTAGAATACATTTTGTTCAAAAAACACTGTTAAGGAGGCAGAATACAACTCAAATAAGGGATTTTCTGGGCCAGGGTTTTTTCACTTTTATTTAAAATTATAAAACAGATTTATTTTTTTTAAAAATGATTGACTAAGATTATCTCACAATCAAGGTTATTGTTTTGTGTAGATTGTTTTAGCTGGGGCAGAAAATAGTGCCTGTGTGTGTTGGGGGTGGAAATTAAGCAGGTTTTAAAATTATAAATTGTTTTAATAGGGTAAGAGAGACTACTTCCATTGATCAGTGAGTGAGGAACAAAGGCGTATTAATTGCAGATTACCACCAGAAGCAGAAATAATTGGTATACACAGGTCGATTGTTAGGCATTCATGAGATGTTTTACCATGAATACCTGTTAAAACTGAACCCATGATAGCATTTAAAAAGGGAATTGGATAAATACTTGAGGAAAATAATATTTTGAGGAACGAGCAAGGTGATAGAGTAAGCTACCTATAAAGATTAAAGCTAGCATAGTAGGCAATAAATGTTGATTAAGCTTTTGCTCTGTTGTATGTTTTATATCATTCTATATATTTTCAAATCATGCCACTTCTTCACTAGTTGACCATTTTGCATGAGAGGATTTGTAACGTCTATCGTCAAAATCACGAACGAAGGGTTTGGCACTAGATTCAGCAAGGATGTTATGTGGGCAATATTCCAGATATGGAATTATGGATTAGCAACTGACTGGATGCAGGATTAGAAGCACAGTGGAGGTGTGGGGGAGCAGAGCACCTCCATTCTGCTCTGCTTAATTGACCTGATTAGTCAGTCAGGAAGATTAATGGAGTCAGAGACCAAATTGAAAAAGCGTTAGTAAAAAACAAACAATATGGATATCATCGGAAACTTTCAAAAAGGAATGAGATTAGCTCCTAGCAACTAAAATTATTCAGTGTATTATTAGATAGATATGTTCAAGAAATCTTGTGGAAAATTGCGTAGGTGATCCAATAGGTCAATAATCTTCTCCTAATTAAAGTTGTTACTATGAACATGTAGGAGGAGATACTGAATTACTGTATTCTGCTTACCTATCACATAAGATTCAAGTTACTACACTTACTAGCATACTGATTAATGACCAGTCACTCAAATGTGAAGCTTTAATGACTTTAAATTAGTTAGCAAGAATGGCAAAGATGAGTTTTAAAAATGCTTTCATTACTAAACATATTTCCATTGAAGACTAAGCATACATGGATGTAAACATATTATTTACCACCAGTGACCAAATAAATCTTGCTTTAAAAACTTGCTTTAAAACTTGCAGACTTTTTTCCCCAGTTCAATGACAGATGCATGAGGAAACCCATCACCGTGCTTAAGAGTATTCAAACCAGGCAGTTTCATATACATATGACACCTACATGTGGAAATGTCCCTGTGTCTGTAATGCACAATTGTCCATCGAGGGACACACCCCTTTACCTGATTCCAGAAATTATTTAGACACAGGTTGGCAAGAACCAAGGCTTGGGGATTCCAGAATGTATAATAGGGTAGTGCTGGAATCTAACTTGCTAAAATTTGCCTTGAGAACCTACTGCAAAGAGAAATCACACATGCACTATTGCAGTACTTACTGCTTATAAGCAGTTCTGGGCTGTACAAAACAATGTAAAAGTAGTTTGGGGATTTAACAAAAAAATTATAAGCAGTGAGGTTCACCAAGGGGAGAAGATGTCAACATTAACAACATTTGTCAACAAAATAAATGCTTTTTAAAAGCTCCAAGTTCATTAATTTAATCTCACCTTGCTTCCAGCACGGTAAACCGGTTTCACGTGATGGAAAATTTGGAGTGAGCATTGAATCTCAAAATCACTGAGAAGAATGCTTTTAGCAAAAGGAAAACAGCCTGAATCACTTGCTGCCTATCTAAAACAACAACAACAAGAAGATTACATTTGTATAGCGCCTTTCACGTCGGGAGGATGTCCCAAGGCGCTGGACAGAGCTATTTTCGTGTGCTTTTTTTCATTAAAAATGTGGCTGGTAGGAATGATTTAATTTAAAAAGTTGATTTATAAAAATGCTTTGTTTAAACACTGTGTAAGTTCTCCTGTGTGTGACAGTACCATTTTTCAACATCCCAAAACTCTACTCGGTTAATACCACTCACTTCTGTGCTGAACAATTCACAGAACTTTAGCGAACGCCCTCAAAAATAGATGAAAGTTTTTTGAGAGCTCAAGAATGTTCCTGTCCCATTCTTCACCCATGAAAAACAGATCATGTCCAAAAGATGATGAAAACTATTTTAAAGGCAAAGGTTTGACTGTCTTATTGGCAGCGATCCATGCAGATCAACAGATCATGGTTACATTTTGTACGAACCCTGCATACATTCTCTGATAGCTCACTATTATTTCTTCAGTTTCTTCTGTGCTGCTTTCTTTTTGACCATCTGAAGTCGCTTCATGGCATTGAGCTGCGACTCTTGCGATGTTGGAACTTTAGGTAGAGAAGAGTTGCCTCCTTCGGAGGTGACTTTTGCCCCATTGTTCCCAGTGCTGCTGATGGCAACACTGGTGCCTCCATTTCCACCACTAGCCTGGCCAGCACTGCTGCTTGTTGCTGTTAAACCCACTTTACTCACATTGTCATTGCTGGTGGATCGGTTGAGACCTGGTTTTCCCAGTGTTAAAGGAGGGGGTGGTTTGATGGGTCCTGGACTGGAGTTGCCACTTGCAGTCACTTTGGAACTTAGCCCTACTTTAGACGTTGTGAGCCCAGATAGACCCATTGGTTTTGAGTTTGAAGTGGTCAAACTAGGCTTCCCGCTGGCACTTTGAACAGAAGCTCCCAATTTCGCCGTGGAGGGGGCTGCAGCAGATGTTTTGGCTCCAAAGGCAGCCCATCCTGTGAGACCACTGGCGGATGAAGAGGATGAGTTGGAATTGGAAGAGTTCCCAGAAACTGCCGAGGTAGTCTGCAAAAAATATTTTAAATTAATAAAAAAGTATTTGAAACCACATTCAGCAGGGTGAAAAAGACTTAAATATTCTCTCTAGACCCTCAGCTGATACTTTATAGGGGAAACCTTTCTCGTCCACAAAATATGCAGTCAGTTCACTTTACGGTATATCCTGTGAAGCGCTTTGAAACGTCTCAACGACCCGATAAGGCACTATATCAAATGCAAGGATTATTATTATTAGCCTTGAACTGTAATTGAATCCCATATTGCGTTTTGCACTCATTTCCTAGTAAACGCCTTCATCACATCGAGGCTCGACTATGCAAACTCACTGCTTGTCGGCCTCCCCAACTCCTCCCTCCACAGACTGCAGACCACCCAGAACTCTGCAGCCGGTCCTCTCCCACATTAGGCTCCGCGATCCTATTACCCCCATCCTCACCCGACTCCACTGACTCCCTATCACACAGAGGATACAGTTCAAGATCCTGGTCCTCACCTCCAAAGCCCTTCACGGTCTTGCTCCCCCCTACCTCTCCGACCTCCTAACCCCCTATCACCCTGTTCGCTCCCTCCGCTCAGCGGGCTCCGCCTGCTTCACGTCCCTCACCTTGCTTGCCCCACTATCGGGGCGTGGGCCTTCCGCCATTTGGTACCCACCCTCTGGAATTCCATCCCGCAGTCCCTCCGTCTCACCCCCTCCCTTGCCACCTTCAAGACCCACTTCAAGATCCTCCTCTTCGACCATGCTTTCGATCTCCCTGCTTCCCCCCCCGCCCTCCCCCACCCCGACCCTCAGCTCAGGTTCGTAACTCTGTCTGTCCAGCGCCTTGGGACGTCCTCCCGACGAGAAAGGTGCTCTACAAATGTGTTGTTGTTGTAAACAATTGCTTTTCCATTGATTACAGTTGAGGAATGCACAGGGAAATATTACTATTCGTTCAGTATTATACATCATTCTTCAATTTGTATTAATGGTGTATGGTGTATTAATAGTAATGGTGTTAATTTTTACTTGCCATATGATTTAAATGAAAGCGATTACCAAACAAATGCCTCTGCAATTTAACAATAATTTATTCCTTTGGGTGTACACCTGATCAAACTGACATATCTCAAAAACATTTCACGCTCAGTGAAATGACTTTGTCGTGTTTTGCATACACCAATCAGACCCACTGAAACCTTTAGGACCAACAACTAGTTCACATTTCATCACAAATCATCTTGTTTTGTACTTTTAAGACCACTCCAGTGGGAAGTGGACTGACTCACATCAATCTACTTTGCGTGGGAACCTCATGGCCAGCAGAGAAAGGAGACTTCCACCCCGTTAGTCCAGGCTGAGGTCAAAGCCGTGGCTCAGAGTGAAGTGCACTAACTAATGCACTCTTCCAATCCAGCAAAATGTTGTCATTACTTTGGGAGCACATCCAGAAACAGGCAAGTTTTAAACCTATAATGCACCAAATGAAAGTTTCAACCACTAAACCATGACCTATTGCTGAGGAGAATTTGTTTAACACTAATTATTGGAGACTATTACTGCACCTTCACTTCCGTTCTCTTGAAGGCCTGAAACGAAGTCATTTCCTGTTTAAGTTTCATTTCAGGTTTTTTCACCAGGGGATCCTTGACTGACGGGACTGTGCTAACAACTGAGGTAGAAACTTTTGGAGTTGTCTTTTGTGTCTTCTGTGCCTGTTTATAATAAAAAATGACAAAGTTATATTCTAATTACAAGACCTCAAAACATCATGAAAAGTAACATTTAGTTTGGTTACATCAAAGATTGTTGATGTTTTATCCTTTTCTGGGTTCCATCTTAATATTAACATTCCCAGACGAGCATGTTGGACACGGTGTTTACGCAACTTTGCTGTGACCCCCGATGGCTTTGCCTATAACTTCATGAGTTGTACTTAAGTTACACCATGTGAATCATAGACAGTATTTCTAAGAGAGGAAGTAAGGAGCCAATCTGCACTGTACAAACGTCTCCAATATAAGTTCAACAGGTAGATTAACTGCCCTACCTCCCATACTTATTACACCCATCGTCCCAGGGGAAGCTAAACAGTCAGACAACACTTTTCACCCACTGATGTCACTTTGAAAAATAACTGGTTCCCAAGTCCCATCCAATGACGGATGTATACAAGTCTAACACATGCGTCAGCTCAGCTTTCAGTTTACTCCACTTTTCTTCCCAGGTTTCTGTGGCTCTCAATGCTGACCCAGCATCTCTCCATACACATTGATGGTTTGGGTGAAATTACAAAATGCAGTTTCTCACACTTTGGCCCAGTCCATCACAAGTAGTTTGAAACAGTCCTGTTTAACGTCACTGAACAATTCCATCGCTGCTCCTTACCATCTAATTTGTAATATACTGTGGCATCTCTAGCAAACGATGAATCATTCTAGTGGCATTAAAACGTGGACTCAATGGAAACTCTTACCATTTTCTTCATCTGCCTGGTACAGCGGGCACAGTACCAAACCAGCCGAGGGTCGTTCACATCCTTATCTGTGACTTGGGGCTTGTGACAGTCTTGGTGGTATAGGTTGTGGCATTCTTGACATTCGACCAGCTGATTACCTGATGTAACCGTCATCTGCCTACAAGCAAGGTCACAGCCAGTGAGCCAGTCATTTGTTGCTGGTACTATCAAAAAGTACACTATGTCTAGACAATTCTATCCAATAGCTAAATGTGAGTAGCCATTCAATATACTTCCAGTTACCACCTCAACTTTTTAAATAAAATCAAAAATATGGTGGGGGAAATGCACAGTAGATTGTTCAGCATCTGAAAGTGATGGTTTAATTTTTCTGGTTTGACCTTTCATTAGATCTCCTTGACTGCCCTACTCTATGTAGTACTGATGCAAATACATAACCTGTCTATCAGATGATGATCAAACCTGCTGTACATTTTCAGCACTTTTTCTCATTTTTACCATTCAGTTTTGCTTTTGATCCAATTGATTATTTCTCAATCCTCCATTTAGAATACAGAATATCTTAGCGTAACCAGGACATTTCTCTACATGCAAAGCAAAACTACCCACCTGGAAAGCACAGTACTCGCTGTTACAATGGAATTACACAAAGTGGCTAATTCAAAGACCAGATGATTAATCGCAGAGTACACAAGCTTTGCTTACACAGTTCATCAGTACTCCGAGACAAGGTTAATATCCTTATTTACGCCTAGCTATCTATCATTCAGCACAATAAAATTTTATATTGATTTGAAAGAAAGATTTGCACCTCTAGCACTGTATGCCGAACAGTCACTGATGTCGAGGAGACCTACTGGGCGATTGTGATTTATGTAAGTAAATCTATGCCAGGCTTCTGACTGATGTCACCGCAGCTATAATAATTGGTAAGGAATTTTGTAAGGGAGGGAGGGTTTAAACAAATTACACATTTAGTATTGTGCAAGTGACCTCTGTATGTTTCATTCCATCTTGGGAAGAGAATTTGGCTGTGTAACTTCAGTTGTGGATTTGCATTCATCTGAACTGCAAACAAGACCATGTTTGGTATTTTTTTCTGTGGGGGGGGAATAAAGTTCACAAACAACACAAACAACAGTAAAAGGGACAGGCAATAACGATGCTGGACTGGAAAAGACATTGCATAAGGTGACTGGCATTACGCTAATATAGGGTTCTTTTGACAGCATAATTCAGGTAATTATGACTAGCAATGCATATCGTGCGACCAAAATTTGTTTGACAGCATATTCGGATAAGACCTTGCTAAATAGAGGGAAGTCCACGTCTCGTTTTTCCACTGAGATACACAGGTCTGTGAAATCAAGTGGTCGTTTCACAAAACCATTTGTAAACAAACTCTCTTACCGACAAACCACGCATGCCAACCCCATTTCCATGGCAAAGTCTTCAGCACTTTCGAAGCCTGGCAGGTCTGGCTGGACCAAATCCTTGCTGGACTGAACTGTGATGGGAGATGAGCGATTCTCTGACTTTTCCAATCTGGGTTTTTTCTGGATGTCGATTCCTTCAGGAGGTTCCAGTTTAACCTAATTGGCAAAAAGGGGAAAGGTGATTGGATACATGTATGATTTCTTTAAGAAGTTGATTCACAATAACCAAGGACACGAGTACTCTGCACAAGGTTTCGATATTAGGTCAAAATGCCTTCAACGATAACAAACCGGAGCAATTTGCATTGCATTCTCATACAGGATAAAGTCTTGGAGCCAATCTCAAAGATGGGGATGGAGGTCAAGAAATAAGGGGAGGAGCGGTAGGTAGGTATGGATGAAGAATGCCCTGGGACACTACCTTGCGTGAGGGACGCTATGTATTTGCAAGTTGTTATAGTTATTGAAGAGATAGCTTTTTTTTGGTGGGATTTAAAGACAGATAATTGTGGCGGGGGGTGGGGTGGAGGTGGGAAGGTGGGGGAGCTTCATTCCAAAGGTTAGGGGAGTAATAGGGGTGATTATAATAGATGACAGCTTGGCCACCAATGGGATCAAGGAGGGAGCCTGCGACGTGGAGGTCCCATGCAGGAGGCCCGGGATACCAGATGCGCAGAGGATCACAAATCAAATTAAACTGGAAATATTTGACCTTTTCAGCTGGTCTCTTCTCCGTCTCCTTCTTGACTTTCTCAACAGAACTGGATTTCCCATTGCTGCCCAACGATAGACTGGACGACACCTTGGACTCCTGCTTACTAGAACTGGATTTGGAACCAGTAGTTATCTTGGGTGTATCAGTTTCCTGTCCAAAAGAAATATACAGGATTAATATAATCTTTCTGAAATCAAAGCAAATCAACTTGTTTATGGGACAATTTTTGAAATACAAGAGGCATGAAATTCCCCCCTCTTCCTGAAACAAAAATGTAGTGATATAAGACATTTCAGTCAACTATAGGTACTCAGTACTGTACTGACAAACCTAGACGGGATGTTCTGTTGTACAAGACCGTATATCAATATTTGGCTAAAGAAACAAAGATACACACAGGCTGGCCTATTTGCCAACCATACTTATCGGAATGCGATGTAATGGAAACTTTTCACAAAAGCAAACAAGAATAGAGAGACTCCAATTACACATAGATTTGTGTACATTAAAATGGAAATATAACTGCTAAAAATGGGACAGAGGTCAAACAACAAACAAACAAACACAGAATTAAGAAAATAATCAGAGAAACGATAGCCAAATAGGACAGGGGACAGAGATAGGCGCATGAAAATAACATTAAACACTAAGCTTGTGCATTTGGTTTTAGTCCAATCTCTCTCTGCTCGTCCCCACCCGTTAACTCTCCTGGATATGCTAAAGCCAAATGTGGAGTCCTGTAGCTCAGTGGTTAGAGCACTCACCTTGCAAGCGAGACACATGGGTTCAATTCCAGGCAGAGGGCGAAACCTTGCGCAAGTTTCCTTACCCCACATGCCTGATAATAATCTCTCCAAAACAAAACAATAATAAAATTGGTCATTTTCAATCCACGACTGTTTGTGGGACACTGCTGTGCGCAATTGGCTGCCGCGTTTTGCCCACAAATATACAGTCAATTCACTTTACAGCATATTCTGTGAAGTGCTTTGAGACATCTAGAGGACGTGCAAAGCACTATGTCAAATGCAAGGATTATTATTAAATGCATTCATACAGACAAGCCACAGACATACACGGTAACGCCCTTGAAGAAGTGAACAAACAATTTCTGAGAGCTAAATATTAACAAGAGACGAGTAAAGTAATGAAGGTAAATCAGACCTTGAAAGTGGCAGCACAGGTGGAAAGGACTGTGAAAAAAAACTAAGAGTATTCTGGGTTTATACATAGGGTCATTAGAGTGCAAAAGTAAAGCAATAATGCTAACTTTGTACAAATCTTTTTTTGGGGTGAGTGAGGTTAGGCCCCACTCACAGCCAAATTAGACTGAAATGCGTTCCTCAAGGGAATGAAGGTTGTCTCCGCAGACAACCCCTTTGCCCCCGAAAAAAAAATCTAGGTTCAAAATCGTCAAAGGACAATGTGGACCTGAAACCTGTCTTCACGACTACCCGCACAAGTCAAGTCACCTCTCCAGCAGGGCAAGCCCTGTCTGAGCCTAGTGACCAAGTACTTGAGTTAGCTCTGTATTCCAGTATCTCTGCTTCTTTGTGAGGGCAGATCAAACTCCTCAGGTCGGAAGTACTGCAATACCAATTTCAACTAACAGAGGGCCGAAGGCATAGCTCCTGCTAGTAGCTCGATTTTCCCATTATTATTATAATAATAATATTTGCATTTGATATAGCGCTTTTCAAATCTTCTAGCCGTCCCAAAGCGCTTCACAGAATATACTGTAAAGTGAATTGACTGTATATTTGTGGGCGAATGCGGCAGTCAATTGCGCACAGCAATGTCCCACAAACGGTTGTGGATTGAGAATGGGAAGGGAGAGAGATGATAATACAGTAATGGCCCATTGTAGCTTCGCTTGCAATCAAAGGATCCAATACAGAATGTAGATTGACAGACAGACACACATTTCATCTTTATCTATACAGCTGGGGAGGGCTCCTTTTGTGAAGGTTCCTGATGGGAGGCCTCAGTGGGAGGACTCCTGGTTGGGAGGACTCGTTGGGAGTGGATACATGTATGATAAACTTGTTTAAGTCATAGCTTTCCTCTGTCGCTACATTGTTGCAGAATATATTATAGATGCATCTCTCTGGAAAGGTGTGTGATTTTTTTTGTCACTACTTTGTTGCAGCAGACCATGCATCTTATACTAATAAAGACAAAGTGTCTGTGTGTGTATGTGTTTCCGACAATAATGCAATAACTGATTGACGTAGAGACATGATTTATATTTTATCGGAAAGGTCTTGCATGCGGGAGCGTCATGGGCATTTCTCTTTCGGGGATCTCCTATCATCGATGAGCTATATTTAAAAAATGCTTTAATTAAGCCCCAAAATATGAGGTATGCATGGTATTCTGCAACAAAGTAGTGGCAGAGGAAAGATGGATCTATACTAATGTATCCTGCAACAAAAGGATGGCATTTTTTTCAGGTTGTCATGGGAGCTACACTCCTCCCACCAGGAGTCCACCCAACCAGGAGTCCAACCAACCAGGAGTCCTCCTCATAGCATATTTTCTAAGCAAGACTTTCAAGGACAAACAAAAATGCCAGACAAAAGGGAGAAGGCCAATTAAATGAAACTGAAGAACAAAGAAGAGCACAGCTGGACTTCAATGCTTAAAAGACTAAGAGCAAGGCAACATTAGTTACCCGCTCAAAGAATGGCGTGGCTGGACTTCGACGCAGAAAGGCATGCAAGGTGTACGCAGTGTTTCAGTCATGTTAAATGGTTAGTGAGTGGTATCACTGAAATCTACATTCCATATTGGATCCTTGGTTGCAAGCGGAGCGGCAATGGGTACAGAGAGTATCTCATATTTTAGGGCTTAATTAAATCATTTTTTAAATATAGCTCATCAACGACAGATCCCCGAAAAAACAAATGCCCGCGACGCTCCCGCATGCAAAACCTTTCCGTTGAAGTATAAATCTCAATCGGTTATTGCGTTATTGGCGGACACACAGACTTTTTTTCTTTATTAGTATAGATTACGGGGAGATTCGGTTGCGGTCGTGCTAACACAAGCGAATCTCAAAAGGAACACAATATTCCAAGGAGTAACTGATAAGAACAGATACTACATTTGATCTTGGCTAAAAGGCTGAGAAATTGGCAAATCATTGGTTGCTGGAGTAGTGCATCCAGTTTAACAAAGAATGTACAGCACAAAACATTCAGTGTACATACAACAACTTGCACTTATATCGCACCCTCCACAGAGGATCGTGTCTCAAGAGCGCTTAAACTCATATACTCCATATGAGTCTCTACTCACTCTTAACTCCATCCCATATACTTCTATTCCCTTTTCCCTCCCGTGAAGGACTATCTTCCTCTAAAATGCATCTATTCTATCTGATTCAGCTATCGTTTTGAGCAGTGAGTGCTACATTTTCAATATTTTCTGTGTGAAATAGGTCTTTCTAAATTTTCTTTTACAGTCTATTAACAATAACATGATTAAACACTTACAATTTGAAACCTCCGTATTAGCTCCCCTCTTAGGTACCTCATTTTAGGAAAGATGTTAAGGCCTTGGAAGTGGTGCAGAGGAGATTTATAAGAATGGATGAGGGATGAGGGGTTTCAGTTACAAAGAGAGACTGGCTCTATTTCAACTGAAGCAAAGATTGAGAGAAGTTGTCCAGTACCTCAAGTCTACCGTGCAACAGTGCTATAAAAGGACTCGCACTATATTAAAGGCACAAAACAGCAACAAGGCTAACTGACCCTTCAATACCTTCCCTCCTCTTTCTCTCAGAAGGTGATCAACTCTGCTAATCCCTCAACCCTCCGCATGAGACTAGAAACTCTGCTGTTGTGTGTAACATCAATGTTGTGGACAGGAGGCAGATAGCTTTACCAGAACATCCCTCCCATACCTTTTGTAGTTGCCGAAAGCTGGAGTCACCACCTCTGGCCAGGGTTTCATCCAGCAAACCTTTCAGCTTCTCTGCTGAATCTTTAGTCTTTGAATGCAGATAGCCCAGAGCTTTCAAGAATATTGGATCCAGCTCCAAGTTTGGAACAGCCATTGTCCTGCGAAGCACCAGCCAGAAGGTTGAATGGAAAATAAATTAGTTGAAGATCACCTCAATATTATCAGTGAATGAATGAACCCCAGAGAGTATTTGGGGTGAAGTGGGATCCCATAGTGGGGTTTTGCAACGCACTATGGGATCCCACCACCTCAAATGCTCCCCACCTCTTTCTCTCCCTCCGCTCTCCACCTTCTGCCTATTCTGTTCCCACAAGGGCTTTTCTCGATAGATGCTGTCAGTCTGACTCAGTTGGTAGCATTCTCGCCTCTGAGTCAGGAGGCAGTGGGTTGCAGCCCCAACACACACTCCCTCTCCTCCATACACACACCCCCTCTCCCCCTCCTCTCACACTATTCCCCTCTCTCCCCCACACCCTCTCCCACTCTCTCTCTCTCCCACACACTCCCCCTCTCACTCTCTCCCTTTCCCACACACTCCCCCTCTCACTCTCTCCCCCTTTCCCACACACTCCCCCTCTCACTCTCTCCCCCACACCCTCTCCCACTCTCTCCTTCCACACACTCCCCCACTCACTCTCTCCCCCACACCCTCTCTCACTCTCTCCCTTTCCCACACACTCCCCCTCTCACTCTCTCCCCCACCCCCTCCCACTCTCTCCCTTTCCCACACACTCCCCCTCTCACTCTCTCCCCCACACCCTCTCCCACTCTCTCCCTTTCCCACACACTCCCCCTCTCACTCTCTCCCCCACACCCTCTCCCACTCTCTCCCTTTCCCACACACCCCCTCTCACACTCTCCCCCACTCTCCCCCTTTCCCACACACTCCCCCTCTCACTCTCTCTCCCCCACTCCCCCCCTCTCCCACTCCCCCTCTCTCTCTCTCCCACTCCCCCTCTCTCTCTCCCACCCTCTCCCACTCCTCTCTCTCTCTCACCACTCCCCCTCTCCTTCTCCCACTCCCTCTCTCTCTCTCCCACTCCCCCTCTCTCTCTCCCCCTCTCCCTCTCACACTCCCCTTCTCACTCTCCCACTCCCCTCTCTCTCTCCCACTCCCCCCCTCTCCCTCTCCCACTCCCTCTCTCTCTCTCCCACTCCCCCTCTCTCTCTCCCCCCTCTCCCTCTCACACTCCCCTTCTCACTCTCCCCTTCTCTCCCCCACTCCCCCTCTCACCCACTCCCCCCCTCTCTCTCTCCCACTCTCTCTCTCTCCCACTCCCCCCCTCACACTCCCCCCCACACGGACACACTCCCCCCCACACGGACACACTCACCACTACTTTCTCTCCGGTCGGAAGCATCATTCGGTGATTTCCGGTCCCGCTGTTTCCGCGGTCCCCCCTCCGGCGAGAGACAAAACGTAACTTCCGGTCCGTCGCGCTCTTCGCTCCGGACTGGAGACAAACCGCGGAGCGGAGGGACTGCACTGCACTGCACACACCGCGCAGTCACCGGACTACACGGACTACATCATTCTATTGGTAAGTAAACCGCATACATTGTGTTATTATTGTTGTGGAGTAAAGTACACCATAGTTATCATTATTGTTATGGATGATAGAGCGAGTGGATGGACTGACCTGACCCCCCCCCCGACCCCCTGACCCCCCACCCCCTGACCCACCAAACCCGACCCCCCACCCCTGACCCCCCCCCTGACCCCCCACCCCTGACCCCCCCACCCCCCGACTCCCCATCCCCTGACCCCCCCCCCCCCCCCCCCCCCCCCCCCCCCACCCCCCCCCCCCCCCCCCACCCCCTGACCCCCCCCACCCCCCCTGACCCCCCACCCCTGACCCCCCCCCCTGACCCCCCCCCCACCCCCTGACCCCCCCCCCCCCCCCCCCCCTGACCCCCCACCCCCTGACCCCCCCACCCCCTGACCCCCCACCCCCTGACCCCCCCACCCCTGACCCCCCACCCCTGACCCCCCCCCCCCTGACCCCCCCCCCCCTGACCCCCCCACCCCCTGACCCCCCCACCCCCTGACCCCCCCCCACCCCCTGACCCCCCACCCCCTGACCCCCCCCACCCCCTGACCCCCCCCACCCCCTGACCCCCCCACCCCCTGACCATTCAGTTGTTCGCTGATGGTTCTTTCGCTCTCTCCTCCAGGGCCCCAATGAAGGACAAGGGCCCGCGTGGCCCCACCTCAGAGCACCTGTACCTGGAGCTCACCCACCACTCACAGGACCTCGTTCTGCCACTGCACACCTCTGTCGTTCTGTTTCTGCTGTCCTACTGTGACTGCACAGCTCTGAAGCTGGTCCTGGTGCCCGAGGGCGATATCGTGGACAGTCACCCGGGGAAGAGAGGGGTACCACAGAGCCTTGCCATTGACATCCTCTCCCACCAGGAGCTGCCTGCAGTAGTGCAGAGCTGCCGCTTACCTGCACTGGTAGAAAAGGGTGGAAATTTCTGCCGAGCTGGGCTGGCTGTCACGCTCAGGCACATTGTACAGGGGACCTGCAATGCAGATCCTAGCAGGAAAGACGTCGCTGAGTTGCTTGGCTTCAAGAAGACTTGCTTAAAGGCTTGTGCTGAGGTGAGTAAGCGCTTGGTTTAGCCGCTAATCTGGAAGGAAAGATTGAAATCTGTATTCGTCTCCATAGAGTTGAGGCTAGCACTCCAGCGCAGGGCTGGGGGAGCACTACATTGCCAGAGGTGCTGTCCATCAGATGAAACGTTAAATTGTCTGCCTACTCAGATGGACATCAGTGATTCCCATGAAAAAAGATGAGTGAGTTTATTCCGGTGTCCCAGGCAACAATCGTCCAGATAAATTGGTCATGCACTTAATGGCTGTGTGTAGAACATCAGTATGTGCAAAATAGCTGCCGTGCCCTGATTGTTTTGATAGGTGTACAACAGCAGCCAAGGTGACAATCACGCTCCTCCACTCCCACTCAGCACCCCTCTCCTCTCCAATTCGCTCACTCAACTCTCTTTTGCTCCCCTCCCCCCACCCTCCACTTCTTTCACCCCCAGACTGTGTATTGATGATTGCATAGCTGATGCCTTACTTGCATCAATAAACGCTCAATAGCAGACTGGCCAAAGGCTAACAGAAGACTTTCTTATAATCCCAAGTACCATACTATATAATAATAATAATCCTTGCATTTGATATAATGCTTTTCACTCTTCTAGACGTCTCAAAGCGCTTCACAGAATACACTGTAAAGTGAAGTGTCTGCACATTATGTGGGCGAAACACGGCAGCCAATTGCGCACAGCAGTGTCCCACAAACAGACGTGGATTGAAGTGACCAATTTATTGTTTTTTGAGGGATTATTATTAGACGTGTGGAATAAGGAAATTTGCCCGAGGTTTCACCCTGCCGGGAATCGAACCCAGGTCTCTTGCTTGCAAAGCGAGTTTTCTAACCACTGAGCTACAGGACTCCACATATTTGCGATGTACACATATTTGTGATACAGTATATTCAAAACATACGTCAGGACTTTGAGATGCATGTTAACTATCCCATGGCACTATCTAGAAAGAGAAGAGAATTTCTCCAGATGAAATTGGTCATTCACTTCATTGTTTGTGGGTCAAATTGGATGCCACATTCATCAACAATCTTAATACTAGTCACTACACTTTACAGTATATCCTGCAAATCGCTTTGAGACTTTTCAATAATATGCAAAGGTGCCAAATTAAATGTTAGGATTTTTGTTATTAAGGATTATTTAGAGTGCTGCACTCTACTGAGGGGATTTTATAATAATATATAATAATCCTTGCATTTGATACAGCGCTTTATCGCGTTGTTTAGTCGTCTCAAAGTGCTTCACAGAATATTTTGTAAAGTGGATTGATTGTGTATTTTGTAGACGATACGCAGCAGCCAATCGCGGTCAGCAGTGTCTCACAAACAGTTTTGGATTGAGTGACCAATTTTTTTGAGGGACTGATACCCCCCCCCCCGGAAAGCGATCCGCCAATTGACTAACAACCGGGTTCCTCCTTACTGTTTGAGGCGTGTGGAGTAAGAAAACTTGCCTATGGTTTTACCCTGCCGGTGAATCGAACCCACATCCTCTCGCTTGCGAGGTGAGCGCGCTACCCACTGAGCTCCAGCACCACATGCATGAGATTTGAGCTGCACTTTGGTCATTTTGGTCATGGTAAACGTTTCTGCCTTATTTGTTTGTTGAATCAAAGCAGGTGGTTTAACATCTTACTGCTTATTGATTTCTAAAGTTGAGCCAGGGAAGGTTTTGCAAGGTTCTGCAACCTGTTCTGGAGGGGTTGTCTTGTCTTTTAGATGGATACAATTGCAGTACTCAAGGTCTGTCACTAGATGTCATTGAGCTGTTTTGGGAAAACAAACCCAATTTATTTTGTCAAGGCTTTGAATTCTGGAACGGCGCAATATAAAGCAGGGAATTGCTGTGATTGTTTTTTTTTAACACATAGTAAGGCCTGATCTGTCACAGTTTAAAGTTTAAACATTGACAATAATAATGAAGAAAATTACTAGGGTTGGAGATTATGCATTTTAGGCTCTGCATTCAGCCTTGCGGGTGCTGAGAGAGTTAGTGATGTTGGTATTATATATCATTATACGTTTCATAACATTTTTTCCAATAATTATTCTGTCAATAAGTTTCATTATTTGCACTATTGAGTCACACTGTTTGCTGCACTTACGGAGTCAGTCTGGATCAGTTGGTAGCTCTTGCCTCCCAGTCAGAAGGTTGTGTGTGGGTTTAAGTCCAACTCTGAATTCACAGTCGATGCTCCAATGCAATGCTGTAGAGCATTTCATTGTTGGAGGATATATTGTGATCACAGATATCATACTGAAAGGATTTCTGATGACAGAAGAGATATGTGAGGCTATTATAGCACAATTTGAATGTTGTTCTATAGAGATAAAGGAGATTGAGCCTTGCTTTGCTAATTTTAACCACTTCATTGCCGTGCCTGGGACTGATGGGGAATTGCTTTAACATAAGGACAATTAATGCTGCTGACAGGTGGTGTTAGGAGGCTCCTCTGCCGCTATGGTGAACCTCTCCCTGGTCCACCAAACTTGTTCCTTGCACGTCTAAACCCAGGGAAACATTTGCAACTAAATGTAAGTGTACGTATTTGTACCATCAGTTGTAGGCTGTGTCGCAACAGTTATCCATATCAGAGGTTTTCTTGCTTCCAAAACTTAAAATAAAACCTCAGCAAAAAAAATCCCTTTCTAAATCGGAAAAGCAAGCTAATAAATTCCAATTCAAACGTTAATGTCACTATATTTTCTCCTGACCACAAACCGTTGGAAATAGTTCTGTCAGCCATCCAACTGGCCTTGTGTAGACTTCCTATTGTTATAATCTTTATTTGCCTTACTAAGTCGAGCAGGATTCAATCATACCCAAAATAGCTAACCAATGCACTTTTTTTCCCCACTTTCAATGATGATAACTTTGAAAGTTTTGAAGCTTAAGCACAACTTCTTGCTAACAAACTTATACCCATTGGATCCAATTGGAAGAAATATGGTTTGGTTACCTCTCTGGTTTTCTTCTGACCGTACAATATTTGGGAGCATTGAGTTAATATCAGAGTGGTTTGGTGTAATCGGTATTTCAGACCATGATAAATATCAAATGGCTTTTAGTAATAATAATCCTTGCATTTGATATAACGCCTTGTCACATCATTGAGACGTTTCAAAGCACTTCACAGAATATAGTGTAAAGTGAATTGACCATATATTTTATGGGCGAAACGCAGCAGCCAATTGCACCCAGCAGTATCCCACAGACAGTCGTGGATTGAGTGTAACTGGATTTTTTTAATAGATTATTACCCTTGGAAATTGATCCACCATTCAACTAACCATTCAGCTCAGACTGGGAAGAGTTGAGGATGCTTGGCAAACGCAACCTGGTAGCAATTGAGAATTTCCCCACTGCCCCGTGTGATACCAAAGATTTAAAAAACACAGTGGAGGAGGCGAAAGGGTTTACTAATGAAAATTAGGTAAGGAAGCAAACCTAGCTGCCTCAGAAGTGAAAGAAGATCTTTATCCAGAGGATCAATTGCCTCTGGACTATAGAACATTCAGAACATTGACAGGACACTAGCACCAAAGGTGTTATGTATAGATCTCCGCCCCTGTAATAATTAATAATAATACTCTTTGCATAGCACCTTGTCACATTGTTGAGATGTCTCAAAACATTTTACAGAATATAGTGTATATTTTGTGGGTGAAACTCGGCAGCCAATTGTGCACAGCAGGGGCCCACAAACAATCGTGGATTGAGTGACCAGATTTTATTTATTTATTGTTTTTTGAAGGGAATATTAAACCCGGAAAGCGATCCATTAATCGACTAACAAACAAGTTCCTACTCACTACAAGGTAAACAGAGTCGTGTAGAGTAAGGAAAGTTGCCTAAGTTTTCGCCCTGCCAGGGAATCCTCTTGTTTGCGAGGCGAGTACTCTAACCACTACACTACAGGACTCCAACCTACTGTATAAAAATGCAGCCTATGTTACCAGGAGACTCTTGTATTTGCATTGAGATGGTTGTTCTCTCACCATTTGAATGCATGTGGGGGAAGTCTTAGCAAGGAGATTAGTGCAATATTCTAACTCTCTGTTGCTGTGATGGATGGGATCTTGCACTTTCCCAGACAATTCAGTTGTATTCCGTGTGCCGGGGGTATTTTGTTTTATTATGTTCTAGTGCTGGTTGATTGTAGGGCAGGGCAAGCAGTAAGATGCGTTTCGTCATTTGGAACAAATCTCAAGTGTGATCAATAGTTTAAACTTGGAAACCATCCAGTGCAGAATAACTTTGAAAACTTGGACTGTGCCTCTACCCACCTATTCTGCTTTGTTTCCATATTTGGTGATTCCCATTGCAAAGCAGCATCTTGTGCCATGTTTTCAGTTGTCGGGTTTTTGAAAGCGTAATCCGTTTGACCCCCTTAGTATAGAAAAACTGGAAATGTGAAAATACAATAGGGTTGGAAATCTCCTATTAATAACTTTGAGATGTTTCAACACCATAGATGTATCAAATGCAAGCTTTTGTTTAGTTATAATAATTTTCATTATTGTATTATGTATTGTCCCAGCTCCTTGGGATGTCCTCTCGACATGAAAGGCGCTCTACAAATGTAATCTTGTTGTTGTATTTTAACCATTCTCTTGAATTCCATCCTGCAGTCCCTCCACCTCAACACACACCTCCCGCACCTTCAAAGCCATCTATTCAACTACGCTTTCAGTCACTTTCCGCCAATTGCCTCTGTCAAGTGCTTTGAAACATCTTCTTGATGTGAGAGGAGCTGTATAAAATTATTGTTGCTGTTTGTTCGAGAGGGCCTTGTCCCCTCCTTCCCCTTTTTCAGATCACGACTAAAGACCTTCCTCTTCGACCGTGCTTACAGTCACCTCATCCGTACCCCGGTTTGGTATCGGGCTCCACCACTGTTAAGCGCTCCGAGACAATATGAATGCAAGTTGTTTTTTGTTTTAGTTGTCAAATTGTGAAAGTATTTAACAGGAATAAGGTGTGCTTTCTTTCTTACAGGTAAGCCACTGGACAAGGCTGTGCGAAATCAGCATCCCATTAGCTGTGGAAGCTTTTCTCGAGACGTCTCCCGATCAGCGGGCAGTCATTCCACCCGAAATCCTGCACCTGGAGCGAAAGCTTGGGGAACCAGTCCGCGTTCACAACGATGACAAGATCCGCAGGCAGAAGCTACTGCACTTGTCCAAGGCGAAAGGCACGCAGCCCACTGCAAGCACATCTGAAGGCCCCCACAGAAGATCCCCTGAAAGAAAGGCTGATACAGACCCAGATGTAGAAAAGAACCAGGGGAGCAATGCGAGCAGCGTGGAGCTCAGCGCTGCACTCTCCAAACTCAGTGTGGAGCCGCTACCGTCCGTGACCACTAGGGAGCCCTCTTGCATTAGGAAAGTGAAGACCGTTGATCTGCCAGCACTGGAGCATGTGTTTGCTGAAGGTCTTTTCTTCACACTCACAGACCTGGTCCTGCTGCCCTGTCTTCATTATTACTTTGTGAGTCTTGCATTCTTAAACTGCAATTTTTGAAAAACAATGCTATATACAGTGTCATATATGCAGTATATATACTGCACTGTGAAGCCCTCCGCAGCCTTGCTCCTCCCTACTTCTGCAACCTATTAACACCATACCAACCTTTCTCCTGCCTATGTTCGGTGGGCACTTCGGCCACATTTAGGTAGCGCCTTGGGACATCTTTCCAATGTGAAAGGCTCTATATAAATGTCATTTGTTGTTGTAAAGGTAGAGGGGCTGTACTCTTTTCACCAAAGTTCAAATTAGCCTTTGTTTTACATTGTTTACACTGTAATAGCTTCTTGGTGGATAATGGAACTGGCAAGTCTTAAATCAAACCACTTCTATTAATAGTCTCAAGGTCAGGATATTCTGGTGAGGCTTCCCATTTTTGGCCAGTTCCGTTCAGTAACTGCACTGAGCACCACTGTGTTGTGATCTGAGGAATGCTGAGGGGGAATGTTAAGCCAGGACTTGCATGATCCCAGGCACACATGCCGTGCTGAAGCTAGTATTTAAATTGGATCCGTACCGCCTAGTTCCACATTTAAAAGCAGCAGGAGTTTCTGTAAGGAAGGCTGAGGGGAGCTGAGAATGAGAATAGATGCTTCCAAGAGACTGTCAGGTTTCGACTGAGTAAAGACATCATAATAAAATAAAATTGGTCATTCACTTCATGGCTGTTTGTGAGACATTGATGTGTGGAAATTGGCTGCCGTGTTTACCTACAAAATACACAGTCACTTTACAGTAGGGGTCTTCAACTGGTCGATCATCGCAAGGTGGCACTATCGAGCATGATCAAGCGATAGATCTGAGTAAATATTGAGCCCAATTGAAAACGAAGCCAGACGCACAAAGTATTTCATGCATCTGGAAATAAAAATATAAACATTTTTGTTTAAACTGCAGTAAATATCCCTCCTCCTTGTTTTTATTCACAAGACGCCACCAAGCAGCAATCGACTGTTTGGAGACCCCTGCTTTACAGTATATCCCATGAAGCGCTTCAGAGAGTCATTATTATCATTAATAATAATTAATAATAAATCCTTTCATGTTGGGTGTGTGGGAAAACACTTTACAGAATTCACTGTGAAGTGGAGAGTGAGAGCTTATTTGGCAGCCAATTTGTGCGCAGCAATGTCTGTTGCCTGCCCACGTTTGATTTTTTTTCCACTACCATGTTTACAACTAGGTTACAGCTAAACCAAGAAACTAATTTCTAACTGTGTTTTGTAGAGGGAGCGACCATTGAGTCAAGTTGCAAATTAAGGGTTTTCTTCCAAAGATTTTTTTTCTCTGCAAACATTTCACAGTTGAGTTGTTTTTCAGAATTGTAATGCTTAATTTAAATCAGATAGTATAGACTCATTCAAGAGGAAGCTAGACCTTCATATGAGGAGAGGGGGACAGAAGGGTATGGGAGGGAGTAAGGATGGGTGGAGACTCGTGTGGAATATAAACACCGGCACAGACTGGTTGGGCCGAGTGCTGTACAGTCTTTGTAAATCTTTGTAAATCTCTCAGAATGGAATGTTTCACCATCTGCTGGTAAAACAGGCCGGTTATGAATGGCATCTGGAGATACCGCAGTTTAATTTACCTGGGCTGCTTGTCATTTTTTATTTTAAATACAGTGATGTATAATGCAAGGCTTTGTCTGCGAAAGGCTTGAATATTTGTGACTTGTTTGAAACTATGGTGTGCTTTGCCTTCTCCGTGATGTTTGATGCTGCCCCGCATTAAAGGGCCCTATATAAACGCAAGTTGTTGTCGTCGTCGTGGATGAATGCAGCATACTTGCATTCTGCACTGATTGTTATAATGTAAGCCAAGCAGAGAATGACTGACCTGATGGCTTAAAAGGTTTAATGTATCTGATATCAAGTTTACACTGTTGTGTCTGTGCAGCGAATTACTTTCCTGAAGTTGTTCTGCACTTGTGATACGTCATTTGGGCTGAGATGTCTTTTTCTGATAATAATAATAATGATCCTTGCATTTGATATAGCGCCTTATCATGTCTTTGAGACGTCTCAAAGCGCTTCACAGAATATACTGTAAAGTGAATTGACTGTATATTTTGTGGGCGAAACTGTCCTTTGGAAAATCAGTTTGGTGCCGACTGAGGTTCGTGGCTTACCCCGTGGGTTTGTGACAGCACAGCTGTTCCCTGAAATTCTTATGAGAAAAGACATGAGGCCCTGCAATGATGCTTCCAATCCATTGCAATCATTTTGCAGTATTCAGGTACTCTAGTGCCTCGGTTGTCCTCAGGCTCTGCGCGCTCTGTTTTTGAGGTACTTCTCATGCTGTAGGCCTTGTTTTGGGGTATCTGTTGTCCTGAGGCTGTGCGCTCTCAGTTTGAGATGCAATGTATTAATACTCTGGCTCATGGGTCCAGGTTGGGGAGACATATTGTCTACAATGAATTCATAGGATCACTCACTCCATGGCTGTTTGTGTGACATTGCTGTGCGCAAACTGACAGCTGTGTTTCTCCCACAACATTACACTGTCAGTCCACTTTACAGTATATCCTGTGAAGCGCTTTGAGGCATTTTGATGACGTGATAAGGATCTATGTTAAATATTATTATTATAGCTATTATTAACTAGCCAACATAAATGTTACTGCGCCCTGTCTGCATAAGCGATTGCTCACTTACGTTTTCTGTGTGAAAGCCCTGAACCTGACAGATTTGCTTCTATACGTATCGTGTTGCTTTACCACATTATTATTTAGAGAGAAATAAAAAGGCCACACATTTGCATGAAAGTAATTTCGGAGTAAAAGCAAAGATTTAACTTCTGAATTAAGTGCCAGTGTGAACCGTTTGTAAATGTGAAAAGGGTTTTTTGTGGCTCTAGGACGGTGGGTGCTTTTAGGGGAGAAATTACAGCTGTCAGAGCAAACAAAAGCTGAAAAATAAGAAAGAATGTGAGGAATAATTGGATTATCCTCCTACAGAAATTCCTCACTGTATCTAGCCTTCTCCACTCCCTGGTATTACTGTTATTCTGCACCTGCTTTAGTGGAAAGCAATCCATGGCTGTTTGTGAGACACTGCTGTGCACAACTGGCTGCCGCATTTCGTCCCCAAAATACACAGTCAATCCACTTTACAGTATACCCTGTGAAGCGCCTTGAGACGTCTCGGTGACATGATAAGATGCTATACCAAATGCAAGGATTTTTATAAAAATTATTATTATTATTATTAACTATACTAAATTAATAATAATAAGCATCACTGCAGGTTCCTCTCCTGGATAATTCTTGTTCTCCCCACGTTTTCACGCAGTGTAATTAGGATCTGCAAAAAAAAAGTAGAAATAATTGAATTTCCATAGCCTGCTTAAAAAAAAATCATGCTTGCATTTGACACGGTGCCTTATAGTGTCAAAATGTCTCTAAAGAGCTTAACACTGCCAGTTTCTTTTGAAATGTATTGGCTGCGCAACAGGAAAATATCCTGCGAATGTGCACCAGCAAATAGTTAGAAACAGCAGTGAGTTGAATGTCCAATGAATCTGTTTTTTAGTGAATTTAGATAAGGCAAGAATTTTGGCTGGGACACCCAGATATTGCCTGGGTCCTCTTTGAAATAGTATCATGACATCAAAGGAGGAAATGGGCTTTATTTATCATCTGACGGATGGTACCTCTGAGAGTACTTTCTGTTTTGGTTCTGCTCTACAGTGTTAGCTTAATCTGTACGTTCCAGTTGTGGTGTGGGATTCTGCTTGTTCAGAAGGACAGTAAAGATCTCAGGGCATAATTTTAAAAAAGGACATTCCTCCCGGTTTTTTTTGGACAATATGTAAGATAAAAGATAAAGTAAAATTGGTTATTTGCTTGATGGCTGTTTGCTGTGTGCAAATTGGCTGCTGGGTTTGCTACAAAATACACAGACACTACATTTTACAGTAAATTCTATGAAGTGCTTTAAGATATCCTTCTGTTGTGTAGTCATTATATGAAAAGCAAGGATTATTATATAAAAATTGTGGCTCAAATCCGATTGTACCACATGCAAAACAATTTTGTAAGATGTAAGGTTTCCGCTCTTATGTTTTGTGACTGTTTTCAGTACTGCTGATGGGTTACTTAAACATTTTTTGACCTGTACTATCCCTTCATGTTTGAGTTTCTAAGGGCCTTGTTTAGATACCTCTTGAGTCTTTTGCTGATTTGAATTTAAAAATAGTTTTCTCTTGTGTAGCTTTGCTGCAACTGGGGAACAAAATATACAGTCAATTCGCTTTGCAGTATATCCCGTGAAGGGCTTTGTGACGTCTCGAAGATGTGAGAAGGCGCTATATCAAATGCAAGAATTATTATTATTAATAATAACAGTTGAGGAAACAGCTAGCTGCCACGAAAACATACAAAATGTGTATTTTCCAATTCAATCCTTGTTTGATTTTACCCATTTTTTGTGGCTGGGTCATTGCATGCATGACTGCTCCCTTAATGACAGAGACAGAAGTAATAGCAGATTACAAAAATGTTCAGCCTGGTAATGAATTGATTGCAGAAATCTGAAGGCAGCGATTTAGTCTCTAAAAGCCCCAATTTAGCAAATTGAAATGTCTTTTCTGAATTTCTGCCGATCAGGTTGCTCTTGGAGATCGTCGAGATGAGGTCCTGTCTTCTCTGCCTTTGCTGTCCCATTGGTACCAGCGAGTTCAGGAAATACCTGGAGTGAAGAGAGCGGCAGCCAGCTGCGAGATACACTTTCTCAACATCCCGACGGGTCCTATGTCGTCCTCGGGCGTACGGTTGCCAAGCTCCAGCGATTCCATGGACTGCGAGCCAGGGAGCGACGACCTCCATTTCCGAGGTGGCCCGAGACCCACCATGAGCAAACTAGAAGTAATTACATTTTGTGCCTTTTTAAGAGACTCTTGCTGTTACGTTTCATATATTGTGTTGAGACTGAAAGTTTTTTTTGTGATCAGTCCGACAACTGATTGTGTAATATTGTGATGATAATCTTTGCATTTGATATAGGTCCTTTCACATTGGATGGAAGGATGTCTCAAAGCGCCTTGATGACATCCTCCCAATTGAAAGGCTCTATATAAATGTAAAATTGGATTTTATTGTAAACCCTTCACAGGATTTTACTGTAATGTGTAGTGACTGTATTTTGTAGGTGGATGCAGAAGCCAGTTTGTGCACAACAAAGTTCCACAACAAAGCCCAAAAATGAATGACCATATTTATTTGGGAGATTGTTGGTCAGGATATTGGGAGAAACTCCCTTTCCTTTTCAAACAGTGCAATAGTAGTTGCCAGTGACTGGCTGATATTGATACAAATGCGTTTTGAGGTATGAGACACATATTCTTCTTTACCCATAGAGTGATTTTTTTCTTTGATAAAATTTTATGTACTGTTTTTTCTGAACAAGGCTCGCCAAAGTGACGGTAGCAGATCTTTCTTATTTTCTTCCGAGGTTTACTGGACACACACTGGCGCAGTTTAATTAAACCATTATGAAGGCTGTAGGCTGGTGTCGACTTAATGTTGCTTTTGCCTAGTGCTCTGAATGCCAAGAGTAATAATAATAATCCTTGAATTTTATATAATGCCTTATATCTTTGAGATGTCTCAAAGCACTTCACAGAATATACTGTAAAGTTAATTGACTGTATATTTTGTCGGAAAAACACAGCAGCCAATTGTTCACAGCAGCGTCCCACAAGCAGTCGTGCTTTAAGTGACCAAGTTATTCTTTTTTTTTAAAATATGAAAAGCTCTTGGCATTCAGAGCACTGGGCAAAGACCCACACCCCAGTATGTGCTTCAGTGTTTCACCCTATGAAGCCCCTCACCATATGTTTTTTTTTAACAGAGTTGTCTGGAGCATTGGTTCCTGCCATTAGCTCAATCTGAATCATTTGCTGTCTTGCACTTTGTTGCTTGATACACACATTTGATTCCAATCACTGTCAGTTGACACTTCGTAGAGAAATGGATTGCAGCCAATCTGTAGTGCAGCATTGCTTAGGTCAGTGCTGAGATCCATGGAATTCTGAATCTGAACAAGATGGTTGTGTTTCTCTATAAATGCAGGAATGCATTTGATTTGAATATGTACTCCCACTTCCCACCCCACTTCCACCCCAGTGCCACGTGTGTGCACAATGTGCTTCTGATGTAGATAAAAGACCTGTAGCGTATGGTTACAGCACTCGCCTCACAAGCAAGAAGAACCGTGTTCGATTCCCAGGCAGGGCGAAACTGTAGGCAAGTTTCCTTACTCCACACTTTTCTGTTTACCTAGCAGTAAGTAGGAACCTGGTTGTTAATCAATTGTTGGATCACCTTCCAGGGGTAATAATCCCTTCAGAAAAATAATAATAATAATTTGGTCACTCAATCCATGATTGTTTGTGGGACACTGCTGTGCGCAATTGACTGCCGCATATCGCTCACAAAATTCTTTATAGTGTATTCTGTGAAGCGCTTTGAGACGTCTCGAAGACGTAATAAGGCACTATATGAAACGCAATAATACTATTATTATTATTAAATGTGTTTTGGGTGGGTGCCTCCAGTAGTGCTACTTGCGCTGTGTATTCCTATTTCTGGGTGAAGATTGTGTCTCTGTTTTGATTTCTACTCTAGACGCTTCAAGTTTGTCTGCGGTGAGACTCGACGCATTAAATTCAGAGCGTCCCTCACCACTTGCAGAACCACATCAGACACACCCAAAAAGCATTTATATTAGACAGATGCTACTGTATGAAATAATTAATTTGATACAGATTCTGTACTCTTTGATTTGGTTACACCAAGTTGATTTTGATGCAATGTGCAAACGAATTAGGAAGACACTTACCAATCTCTGCTGTGGTGGCTCCCTCCTTAGCTTTCTCAGCAGCCTCTTGAGGTTTCAAGCACAGCAGTGTCCCACAAGCAATCGTGGATTGAGCGACTAAATTATTATGTTTAAAAAAAAGTTTGAAGGAAGTATTACGCCCAGAACAGCAATCTGCCAATCGACGAACAACTGGGTTCCTACTTACTGCTGGTAATCAGAGGCGTGTGGAGTAAGGAAACCGCCTATGTTTTCGGCCTGCCCAGGAATTGAACCCGAGTCCTCTCGCTTGCGAGGCGAGTGCTCTAACAACTACTCTACAGGACTCAATTCACCTTGTATTGATGAGAGAACCTAATTTAAACAGTGTTACTAGCAGGAATGCTGCGATTGGATTTGCAACCCCCAATTGAATTGAGATGATGTTTTAGCACTTTCCCAGAGGGATCTGTAACTACAAGGTCTAACGGAGGCAACGAAAATGAAAAGTGAAATCCCTGGGTCAGAGGAAAAACTAATTAAGTTCTTCAATCTAAAACAGGAGAATGGGATTTCAGCGAAGTTCACTCCACACCCATGTCCCTCATGGAGCTTGGACTGGAGCAGCCTGCCGGTAGCTGTCAATCCCACTGAAGGTAACAACAATCTTAGTTTCCCCTTTCACCCTGGCGGTGTTTGAGCCCTCTGCCCTCACAATTCACATACCTTTTCCCAGGGGACCTCCTGTAACCAGGTCAAGTTGCACCACTGTTGACCTCTGCCACTTGTAACCTCTTCAATAACTGTGATTCATCATCTTAATGCTGCAAGGTTCTTTCCGCTTTATTGATCAGATCCTCTTGGACCTGTTCTTGCACATTTACTGACAACGTTCAAAATCTCAATTATGAATTTCAATGAAAAAATTTATTTTCATTTTGTTTGGAACAATTATATCCCTGATGTGTATCTGTGTGCCATAAGCTTTGCCCAAAGTGTGATTTAAATTCCTAACCGTGTGCTTGTACAGATTACCTTCAGTACAGCACTGCTTCATAGGTGATGTTGTCTCAGTAGATTGTAGGTAAGCCAGGCACAAGAGAAGAAGAGAGAGAGAGAGGGTTGGGGGCTTGAGGCTAGCTGAAGGCACTGTGAAAGAGGAAGGGATTTGAAGGAGGCAAGAGAGACAGTGAGGCGGAGGGATTGTGGGATAGAGTTCCAGAATGGGAGGGAAAGAGATGCTGAATGCCCGACCGCCACTAGTGGGGCGTGAAGTACGGGGGACCTGGAGCAGGCTGATATGGGATTAGGAGGTCTCAGAGGTAGGGGGGAGCAAGACCATGGAGGGCTCTGAAGATGAGAACGAGGCTTTTGATCTCGATTATCTGAGGGATGGGGAGCCAGTGAAGCCAGGCAGGGATGGGGTTGATCGGTTCGCGGAAGCTTGATGCGGGAGAGGACACGAGTTGCAGAGTTCTGAATAATCTCTTGGGCCCTCTTTCTCAGGCGATATTGTAGTGTTTTGCATAAGAACCCAAAAAGAAATATGAATTTTAAAGATGCTCAAAGCCTCCCAGAAAAACACTTTTTTTTAAAACTGAGTGAGGAATAAGTTTCTTAAATTAATTATAGTTAATTTATCTCACATTACCTTATGCAATTTACTTGATCCAAAATGTCGGATTTTTTTTGATGAAAAGGTCTTACTGGTGTTGCGTGTTTGGAGGCAGCTTTGATTTAATTGTACACGCATGTTTGCTGCATAACTCAGCCAGTCACAGACCCTGAGGAGAAGTAGCTGTAAGGTGGCCAGTTAATTCATTGACCTCACCAGATATTTTATTGCTGCTGTTGGATTCCACTGATAGAAATGTTGCTGGTATTTGTTAGAGCATGAGAAACCGGTTTCTTCCCCTCCCCCCCACCTTGCCGTCTTCCCCCAACCTCTTGCTCAAGGCCGTGATCCCATCTAATACCAGATCCTGCCTACAGGTTCAGCTTCCTTCTGCAGTTCCACACTGTGTGTGGTGACGGGCAATCCTGTACCCTAAACAATTTAAACGATGATTGGTTTGGGTTGCAATATGGTAGCCATCAAGGGGGCCAAGGAGATTTAACAGCTGATCTGTACGAGTACTGAGCTGACAAATGGTCTTTTCAGTAAATCTTGTCTTTGCAAGAGCTGAGCTGCATGGAAACAATTAAGCATCTAAACTGTGTTACCGGAATGAGCATTAGAAATCCCAGCAAGAAATCCCAAACCCAGTTAAATGATGACACCTCCCCCTCCCATCACATCCATCTATGTGATGGAAAGAATCCTGCAGGGTCAAAGACACACATTTGATAGCAGTCAATTGCAGGGGAGCGTTTGTTTCTTTGCTATTGACTCTGATGTGTGTGTCAGCCAAAGTAAATGGTAATGAGCAGGAAATTACTCTTCAGTTTAGTACAGAGCCACATCGTGAAACTGTATTTAAAAAAAAGAACAGCAAGGAAATGTTCTTTTACGTTCCACTCACATAGCTGTCTGTGGCGGCTGTGGGCTCAGCAGCTATACTGTAAGGAGATTAAAGATTGGGAGTGCAGAGATTTACAAATCTCTTGTCTCAGCTAATATAAACACGTGAGAAGGACGAATGTCAAACCTGATCTAAAATAGTTTCCAGCAACTTAATTCTCCTGAAGTTCTTATACCGATCATGACTATTTCCGTGGTGTGGAATTCATTTGGTAAATGTCACTTGTGCTTCTGAAATGAGATGATCACTGAGCTCCTCTCTTGGGTCTCCCCTTGTACTCCGAACCTCCTGACTACATGAATGCTTTACATCTATAAAGTAAAATTGTTAAATTTCAATCTGACTATTATTCCGTGTCTTCCAACAGAGTGCATTGCTTCCTCTTGTTAACCAGGAGAGCTTACAGCTAGATAAGTGAGATAATAATAATAACAATTCTTGCAATTGATATAGCACTTTTCACATCTTCTAGATGTCTCAAACACTTCACAGAATATATTGTAAAGTGAATTGACTGTTTATTTGTGGAGTCCTGTAACTGAGTGGGAGAGCGTTCGTCTCACTAGCGAGGGACCTGGCTTCGATTCCCGGCAGGGCAGAATGTCGGGCAAGTTTACTTACTCCACACGTCTCTGTTTACCTAGTAGTAAGTAGGAACAGGGTTGTTAGAGGATTGGTGGATCGCTTTTCCGGGGATAATAATTCCCTCAAAATAATAATAATAAGTTGGTCACTTCAATCCACTACTATTTGTGGGACACTGTTGTGTGCAATTGGCTGCCACATTTCGTCCACAAAATATACAGTCAATTCACTTTACTGTCTATTCTATGAAGCGCTTTGAGACGTCTCGAAGACGTGATAAGGCATTATATCAAATGCAAGGATTCTATTATTATTATTATCCACAGTTGTGGATTGAGTGCTCAATTTTTTTTTAAGGATTATTATCCCCGAAAAAGCGATCCGCCAATCGACTAACAACCGGGTTATTACTTACTGCTAGGTAAACAGAGGTGTGTGGAGTAAGGAAACTTGCCCAACATTTCGCCCTGCTGGGAATCGAACTCGGGTCTCTCGCTTGCGAGGCGAGTGCTCTAACCACTGATCTAATACTTTGGGGAAATACTTTGGGGGAAATTGTTGTAGTAGTAATAATAATATTTTATAATAATCGTTGCATTTGAAATAGTGCCTTGTCACGTCATTGAGATGTCTCAAAGCGCTTCACAGGATATACTGTTCAGTGGATTGATTGTATTTTATAGACAACATGTGACAGCCAATTGTGCACAGTAGTGTCCCACAAGTGAGTGACAATTTTTTGGGTATTGATTGTTGACCAGGACATCGGTAGAAACTTCCTTCTCTTTTCAAATAGTCCCATGGGATCTGAACAGGCAGATGGATCTCGGTTTAATATCTGTTCTGCAGAATGGCACCTCCAACAATGCTACACTCCCCAGCACTATATTGGAGTGTTATCTTAGTCGTGGGCCTTCAAGCCACAGACTTCTTACTCCGAGGCGAGAGTGCTATTTCTATTCATCCCACATCTGAAATGTTAGTAAAATAAACAAATTAAATGAAAGATTATTTTTAATAATTCTAAGCGTAAATATGACTACAGCAACTTTTGATACTTAATGGCTAGGGTTAGCATCATTTGGTTTGCTTACTATTAGGAAAGTGTTTAATTTGTATTTGCTCAAGTGTGGTCTTTCCCACATGATACCCAGACATGAGAGGGCAGACAGCCAGCCGCCCCCATTGGCAATCCATTCTGACTGGATGCTGAGAGATTGAAGCGACATACATAACCCATGGTGACCTGCCCTCCAAACGTTTCCTCTTCCTTCTCAGAGGACCCTCCTTGCCGCTACTATGCCTTCGCTTGACAACTTAAATTAAATTAGAAACCCAACACTATGTGGGAAGCGCTCACAATCTTTCCTTGACAGATTGGACATCCAGAGTGCTGCTCCACCGCATGGTCCAATCCAACGCGATCTTCAGATCTCTCGATTTGCAGAGCTGAAAAATTAAATAAACTATTTGGGGATATGCTGTGCAATCCCAGTAACTGGCCTTGAAGACTTTTTTGTTTACAGTGAAAATTGTTTCCCTTTTCAATGAACATGGACAGTTTTCTGAATTCCCATGACAATGTTATTCTTAACATGAGTTGATTCTGCTGTACAAAGTGATGCAACACTTATATCTTCCTATTCAGACAGGCAGCCCTGTATTACTTAAAAATTAGTTGCCCGGGCAATCTTAGTTCTGAATCAATTTTCAAGTATTTATTTGCGAAGAGCATCTAGAAAAAGACTCACTTGGAATTTTCACTTGGAAAACAGTGCAGGCACTCAAAAGACTTCCAATTTTAATCAGACTAAAGCAAAACAGTACAATTTTCACTGTAAAAACCATGCAGGGCTGAGTGATCAAGCACAAATGTTAGCAATGAAATTTTTCTTCATTCAAGACCCTTTAATCTATTCCACCATTGAATCACAGGGTTAAATATGTTTTGGTTTCATGGCTAAGCACAATTTTTGTATTAAATAAAGCATTTTTCAAAATTAGATTTGGCACACTTAATGTACATCCTATTCAGACTTTGTTTGAAGGACAATGTTCTGCTTCATGTACGGCACATAGTTGGATTTGGTTATGATTAGTGGATTTTTGTTATCAAACATTAGAAGCTAAATAATGTTGATTTTAAAAAATGTTCGCGTTTGGATGCCCCAAATAAAACTTATTAAATTATCATGAAGTTGGTGCATACATACAGTAACTAAGTAGAGAGTGTTAGCTATGCTTCTGGATATAAAGCTTGAATGAAAAAGTTGTGGGTATTTTTTTGGCAAGTGACACTAAAGCGAAAATGTGTCTCATTAGAACGGCAAATTATTTTAACATTGCTCATTTCTTTGAAGTAAAATAAAGCCTTGCTTAGTGTTGTGCAAATGTAAATATAACCCAAAGTAGCTACTGTTACATTTATTTGTGTGTGAAAGTTTGATGTTAAAATACAGGGGCTCCAGCATCTAAAGCTTGCAAACGACATAATTACCTTGGATAATGAAGTGCTTAGCCTAGACCAATTTGCTTTAGGTTATGATGCATACTTTAGGTCAAAGTTGGATTGGAACATTTTCCCTTTCAGTCAGTTTTGTTGTTTTTATCTTAATTACCATCAGAATAAGGTGTGACAGGCTGGTGATTTAGAGTTCAACATGTAACCTTAGTAGCCCTGCGCTGCATCAGTGTAACCTAGCAGTAACTAGTCATCACTGCTTTACGGGACTGAAGATTATGGTGGTTCTTCCATACCTGCAAAATTGTTTTATACTGTCTTAAAAGGAAGCATTATAAGATTTGAGTACTTAATTAACTCTTGTGTTACGTTCACATAGAGGTGCTTTTGTTCAATGGCTCTGCTTCTCTCGGATTTTCATCTCTTACTCTTGCCCTCGTTTCCTAAAGGTAGTAACTTATGGTGACATAGGTCAATGGGTATTGACAGCTGTCTTATCTGAGTAGCCTGAAGGGCAGCATAATGGTTTACCCATAGAATCCTAGGTCGCTGTTTTCCCCTAAAAGTCCTTACCCAAACTCAGTAATGGATTGATGGCTGGAGAGTTCTCTCCTCCTCATAGCTAGTTTCTGTATATCCGAGGCTGGCAGATGTCTAGGGGCTGATTTCCTCTTGACATGGAAGAGTGCATAAAATGGAAAGTCTAGAGAAGGGAAGGAGATGGCTCAATATTTTATTATAAAAAGACTTGCCTGATTCTCAGTGCCATTTCAATTAATTATTTTCAAGGCTATGATAGGTTAATATATTATTGTAAGGAGCACACTTGCTGCAACCTTTTAAAAGACTGATCGTTGTTTTGCCCCAAAATGAATAATAATAATTATCCTTGCATTTGATATAGTGTCTTTTCCCATCATTGAGACATTGCAAAGCACCCCCCAGAATATACTGCAATGTGGTGTGACGGTGTATATTTTGTGGATGAATGTGGCAGCGAATTTGAGTACAGTAATGTTCCTCAAATAGCCATGGAGTAGCTTGAGGTATTGGCCAGGACACCAGGATAAATTCCCTTCTCTTTTTGAATAGTGTCATGGGATCTTGAAGGTCCACCTGGATAGGCAGACTCCTGTCCCCCAGGACTGAGGTGCAGTGGGTTTGAACCCACAACCTTCTGGCTCAGAGGCAAGAGTGCTACCAACTGAACCATGCTGACTTACAAATGTAGAACAATTTCTAAAATTTATTTTGCATTTTCCATGTCTTCTCTCTCGTTCCAGTCTTGCTAGCCTGCTTCATGCGATTGGTCAGAGTGACACTTTAATACCAATCTCAAACCATTCTTCAAGAGCATCCCAAATCAGTGATCTTCTCTGCAATGGTAGTGGTTCTGGTAATGGGTGAAGTGGAGCAAAGAAAGGATGGGAGAACACTTAGTTTTATTCTCCCTTTCATGCACCACTTAAGATGGGGATCCTAGTGATGGGAAAAATCCTGGGATGGAATCTGTGTCCATGATTGTTTGCTGATTTAATTTTCATTTTGATTTAATTCATAACCACGCATGATCACAGTGCACCTTCACTGCACCTAGTCATTGTGCTGTCTTTCAATATTATTTATTATTGTAATATTTTTTCTAATTATTGTGAGTGTGTTTTATTCAGTGGTTTGTGGTGCTTCCAAGTACATTCCAGTTATATTGCGTGTTTTCTTCCCCTCTGCAATTTCATAAGTGCCACTGTTGATGCTAAGGTAGGCCCTGCATCCAGTTTAGACATGATTTGGGGAAGTGCCTAAATGGCTATTGCAAAGCTGCTTTTGATTTACAGTTGCTGCTTTTGTCTGGTTGTGAATTAATACAATTTACATTGGGTCTCTAGCTCGCAAAGCTATTTTCTTCACTTGTCTTTATTGTCTTATACTAGTGGAAATAATACAAGAGACTTATTTCAATATAAATGGTAACACTTCCTGAATGCCATCATTTTAAAACATGATAAATTATAAGGCCTGAAGGATATAAAAGGAATTTTTCTTTCTCTTTCACTCCTATCCCCAAAAGTGCATAAATATAGAGGAGCTTTGCCTGTTTGAGGGATAATCAAGAATGGGCTACTGAGGCTTGCATCTGTTGTATTCTGTAAAGCAAAGTCTTAACATCTGTTTGACTGGTTTTATGTTGTCATAGATATTTATTTATTTGCAAGCAGGTGTATGTGGTCAGACAACTCACAAATCAAGATTGCTCGTGCCATGGTTATTCACTGGAATCTCCAGCTCCTGTCTCAGAGGATGATTGCAGGAATTGGATATTTTTTTCAAACATGTCCTCTTTCTCCCTCATTAACTACCTAAAGCACCCCTGCAGCACACACTGCCCATCCCCAGTATGGAGGCATTGCCACAAAGAGACATATTAATGGGAGAGAGGAATGGAGGCCAGGTTCTTTCCAGGATGGAGAGGAAAAGCCAAGGGCGAAATGCCCTGAGCTACTCTTGTGCATTTCTCAGCGTGGTGTTGGCTTCTTAGTTGTGTTGAGAGACACAATCTCAGCTAATGCCCTGCTTTACGACCACCGATGACCTGACAGCCTGCCTGTCCGACATCGAGTCCTGGACGAGAGACAACTTTCTTCAGCTCAACGTGTGAAAAACCGAGGCCCTCCTGATTGGCTCACGTCAGCGCCTCCGCACCTCAGGCGCTGACACCATCAGCATCCAAGGCTGCACTCTCCACCTCTCAAAGCCAGTCAGGAACCTCGGCGTTTTGTTCGACCCTGAGCTGTCCTTTCTCCCTCACAACTGGCACCGCCTTCCATCACCTCCGGAACATCGCCAGATTACGGCATTACCTCACCCCTCACGCGGCTGTAACTCTGGTCCACGCCTTTGTCACCTCAAGGCTGGACTATGGGAACTCTCTCCTCGTCGGCCTTCCCGCCACCTCCCTCCACAAGCTGCAGGTCATTCAGAACTCTGCAGCTCGTGTACTGTCCCGCACCAGGCTTCGGGACCACATCACTCCCACCCTCGCTCGCCTCCACTGGCTCCCCATCCCCCAGAGGATTGATTTCAAGATCCTCATCCTCACCTACAAGGCCATTCACGGCCTTGCTCCCTCCTACCTCTCCAACCTACTCTCCCCCTACCTACCTGCCTGTACCCTCCGTTCCTCTGGCTCCGGTCTGCTCCACATCCCCCGTCCCAACCGCCCTACCATCGGTGGTCGGGCCTTCAGCCTCTCAGCCCTTAGGCTCTGGAACTCTATCCCCCAGTGCCTTCGCCGCCTCCTCCCTTTCCTCCTTCAAGGCCGGTCTCAAAACCTTTCTCTTTGACCGAGCCTTCAGCTCCCCTCTCGACTCTCTACCCCCTCCTCGATCCCTCCCTTCCCTCCCCTCACCCTGACCATTTCCCCCCTGCTCGGGTCATGACCCAACTGTGCAGCGCCTTGGGACGTCCTCCTGATGTGAAAGACGCTTTATAAATGGAATCTTGTTGTTGTTGTTGTTGTTATTGTTGCTTGACAGCTGCTCTTTGGAGTTGTGCAACACATTGGACCGACCACAAAGTGACCAGATGTGAAACCACATTGCGATTCCTCTCACAGTGAGCTCTTGAGCTCAATGTTTCCCACTTTGAGTAAAGTGGTTGCCAAATTACAGCCAGGCACTTTTCCACAGGAGGAGTTTTTTAAAAAAAAACACAGAACCATTTGTTCTATTAAATGGTTTAAATTGTGTTGGGACCTTTAACTTTCATAAGATGGCTCTTACTACCATAATTTGCCTTTGTTGGAGAGCGCAACAAGGAGAGAGGACAGCACTGGCTCCCAGCTAAGTCGAAAATAACCCCCAGACAGCCTGGCTGTGAATGCAGACCAGAGAGAGGCACTCGGAGCAGGAAATGTTGGAAAAATATTAAAAGGTTTGTGAAAAGAAAAGGGGTGTAGGATTGGAGTAGTTCGCTTCAGTGGGGAGGCTAACACCAGCTGAATACCCTCCTACTGTGGTTATAAACTTTCTATGATTCTGTGGTGGTCCGCAACTGATGTGGAACAGGAGCAGTAAAAGACTGCTGGACCTTGTAATGAAGTCCACTGCTCCAAGCGTTCTGCCTTTCCCAGTGGAAATATCATTCTATGTTCGCTTTTATTTACGAGGATGTCATCATTTGGACAGCACCATGGGAAAGGTCATGTCACTGCAATTATCTAACCGCTTCACAACAAACATTTCCTTTTCTTTTAAAATAATATTAAATGTGAACCACAACCCAAACATTCTGTTGAAGTTCAAATCGCCTAGTTTTCTTAACGTATTAAAGGGACGTATACTAAAGAGGCCAATTGTGTGCTTAAATCATTTAGATTTTAACATATAGCTAAAATCTATATTGTATGACAATTGTGAATTAGAGTGAAGTAACAAATCTTGAGACAACCAATAAAATAGTATAAATGTTTTGTTAAGTGCATAAACTGGGATAAATCTCTTTCCCCATATTTTTAACACAGGAGTAAATGCAAAGATTATTGTTAGAATGCATGATGTATTTTTTCCCTCTGTTTCGCCACTTAGCACTTTATTTATGAGCAATAACGTTTGTTGAACATGAACGTTCCCAGCCTCCAGTGCCTTACAGTAAGTAACACGCCAGTTGTCCGGTTTCCATGCTGTCATTTGAATCAGTCTCGCATTGGCTCTGATCAGTTTTGCCTGTGGAAATGCGTAAATGGTCTTTCTGACAACAAGTGACAGTTTCCCATCTGTGGGGGAAAGAGTTCACTTCTTGTCTTGCTTTAATTGAAGTTTCGGAATAGGGAGTATCCGCAGACTGTGGGCGGCACATGACTGATCTGTATAGCATGTTGTGTGAAGCAAGATAAAGTAGTAGTTGAAAATTCAGTGCTGTTCTTCACATATAGAGTCTGCAGTTCGAGAGTCCCTCTGGAGTTATTTAGTAACTGTAAAAAAATGTCAGAGTGGAATTAAGAGGAATTTTACTCTCGTCCCTCTTCCTCTCGATCCTATATTCCAAGTTGACTGACACCCTACTGTTCTTTGCCTCATAAATTGTAAATTTATTGTAGATTGTCGTTTGTGTTTATCTAATTTCTATATCAAACACATGTTGATTAGTTCCAGATCATCATCACTTTTCTGATTGAGCCATTAATTTCTTGTGTGCCTTGTGTGGTTATGCTTTTTAAATAAAGTGTGTTTTTTTCCTTCTGTTTATCTTGGGTTTAGTCCCTCATCATCCAAATCTTCCCTAGAAATTCAAATCAATGGGCTGCCCATTCATTATTATACATAGGATGTTGTTATCACAGATTAGCTGCCACATAACTTTTTATTGTCATACTGTCTGCTCCTTTATTCTGTGTCGTGACCACTTTTGCCCCTCCAATTTTCTGGTATATGTATCTGGGTCTATTCTCTCTTCCTGCATTGTCATCTATTTTCGCCATTCTTATCTTTTATACCCCGGCATTTTCATTCTCTCCCATTATCCTTCCCATGCTTCTGACATTTCTGTCACGTTTCCCAATCTCTAATGCTTGTTCCATATAGTGTTGTACAAGATTATAAATGGGATTGAAGAATTAAACCCAGAGCAATAAGACAGGTTCATACTGTGATGGGAGGGCAGTGGGGTGGGTATTCTGGAAGGATGAGATCAAATAGACCAAAGGGGCTTCTTCAACCAAACCTTTCTTGTGATACTGACTGAGAGGTTGGTTCAGATACGGAGCTGGACACTTAGTCAAAGACAGACATCACGATTTGCAGGGGTTTAAAAAAAAGTTTCATTAAAAGATGAAGGCTGAACATCTTGACGGTCGAGCTTTGTGGCAGCACCAGTTAATTTTTAAGCGCCGGGTCAGTTTATTACACCTTGAATGAGTCCCTGGAGAATACTTGGCACACTGTGAAGTAAGTAAATGGAAGAGATTCTTGGCCTGCCCCATGAAACATTATCTGTGTTTTGGAATTGTACTGTTTCTCCTCGATCACAAAGACAGCTTGAATTATGTTCAAGAGCCAAGTGCAGCCGTGTGAAGTGAAGGGACACTTGATGCTCTGTTGTGCATCACTGGTTTCCAATATTAAGTAAAATGGTTAGTTGACAATAATTATCACGGTTGTATAAATGCCATCCCTTGAGTTGTTTTGTCTCAGACTTGCCAAAGAAAAACAGTCAAAATTCCCATGGCAAATTTGCTACATATATTTAAAAAAGTAAACAAAGTTTATACTAACAAAATACTTCTCATACTTTCAAAATTATCTTATGTGAACCGCTTTGTAACCTACTGTGCTTAAAGTACAACAACAACTGCATTTATATAGCGCTTTTCATATGGGATAGAGTCTTGGATAATGTAATAAAGGTTGATTCTTGGGATGTTGGTGATCACCAGCATTATAGTATGTGTTTTAGGGTTCTGTCTTCACCTGTTACAGGCTCACAAGTGATCTTGGAAGAGATGGAACCTCTTTTGCCGCAAGATTCACAGTGCTGCTCTCTTTCCACACTGCCCTTCCAGAGCTGTCTCCCCAAGGGTTGATTGACAGTTGCCTTTCTTGTCAGCTCCATAGTATTAGGTCTGTGGACCTTGGGCCCATGCAATCAATCTCTTGGTAGTGATGGATGTATAAAGCAGCAATCAGAGATCAACACAAAAAATATTTATTTACACAAAAAATTATGACATGAAAAGCAATACAAAGTCATTTTTACATAGTAAAGTGTTTACGCAACATGATGGTAATATACCACTACGTGTGACTGATTGCTGTTTTAGAGTCCCAATAAAATATCCTTCCTCAATGCTCAGTGAATTGAGTTTATGTTTGAATAACCTTTCTTTCCTTCAATTGCCATTTTGGTTGCACTCAACTGCAACCTACAGTTTTGGACAAGAACTTGGGGGCTTTTTTTCTGCTTCTTTCCTACTTGTTTAACAGCTTTCCATGAACTCATTTCCTGCACGAAATACCATCAGCTTTCATCCAACACCTATGATCAGTTAATGTCCTCTGTATAACAAGTGATTTATGGATGATCTGACTCTAGAGAAAGAAAATAGCGCTAGTTGAGAGTTTCTTTATTCTAAATATATTCTCTCCTTAATGCTGGACAATCTACTGTCTGGCATAAGACTCGCAATAATGATAATAATGATATAATAATACAAGACAACAACAAGATTCCATTTATAAAGCGCCTTTCACGTCAGGAGGACGTCCCAAGGCCCTGCACAGTTGGGTCATGACCCGAGCAGGGGGGAAATGGTCAGGGTGAGGGGAGGGAACGGAGGGAGCGAGGAGGGGGGAAATGGTCAGGGTGAGGGGAGGGAGGGAGCGAGAAGGGGGAAGAGAGTCGAGAGGGGAGCTGAAGGCTCGGTCAAAGAGAAAGGTTTTGAGACCGGCCTTGAAGGAGGAGAGGGAGGAAGCAAGGCAAAGGCACTGGGGGATAGAGTTCCAGAGCCTCGGGGCTGAGAGGCTGAAGGCCCGACCACCGATGGTAGGGCGATTGGGGCGGAGGACGTGGAGCAGACCGGAGCCGGAGGAACGGAGGGTACGGGCAGGTAGGTAGGGGGATAGTAGGTTGGAGAGGTAGGAGGGAGCAAGGCCGTGAATGGCCTTGTAGGTGAGGATGAGGATCTTGAAATCAATCAATGAAATCAATCCTTGAAATAATCCTTTCATTTGATATAGTGTCTTTCATATCACGAGGACATTTCAAAGGATGGTAAGGTGTGGTGACTGTATTTTGTAGACAGTCTTGGCAGCCAATTAGCACACAACAATGTCCAGCAGACATCTGTGAACAACAACAACTTGGATTTGTATAGCACCCTCCACGCCAGACGGGGTCTCAGAGCGCTTAGCGTGAAGTGAATGACCAATTTTATTTGGGGGATTGTGATTATTAGGATCCCAGCTCCTGCCTTATAACAAGATTCCACCATGTTCTTGTTCAGCTACCAGCAGCGCCTCCTCACCTCAGGCACTGACAATATTAATCTCCCCAACTGCTCCCTCCAGCTCACGGAGCATGTGTATGTTTTCTGGCTATTAGCAATTTGTGAGAAACCATTTTTGGACCATGTCAGTAAACCAATGTTTGATGTAGATAATTAATCACCATGGTCAGCTATAGCCTTTATGAGCTATCGTTTCTACTTGTGGAATGCATTTGGCAGTCAGCCGATTACTCTTTCAAATACCTCTGGAAAGGGAGTGGCTTCCCTACATCAGCCTCTGAAGTATTGTTTTTGATTCATTATCAAGCTTGCGGTCAATAGTAGCTGGGGTGAGATCTGAGGCAGTTATTTAATGCTTCTCTGAATAAACGCCATGTTCCTTTGATAGGCTTGTTCTGAATTCCAGCCCTCCAGCATATGAAATTATTGGAATGCTCCTTGGGATGAAATAGAGGACAATGCCATTATAAGGCTCCTCCCGAGTTTACTTATAATGTGGTCTTGTGTTGAAACACGGTTATGGAAAGTGCAATGCATTTCTTGCATGGACGGACCAGCTTCCTGTGCAATTCATGCCAGACACCAGGAGTGAGGTCAGCAATTACCTCATTGCAGGAAGTGGGACCAGTGGCCAATTTTTTGCAGAGCAGTCATCACCCAGGATCTAAGTTTATGGACCTGAAGCACAAGATTATAATAGGGTCGCTATGTACAATGCTGGGGTTGTGCTGCATTTTTAGAGGTGCTGTTCTTTGGATGAGATATGAAACCTCCACCAGTCTGTTCTGTTCTGGTGGACGTTAAATATCCCATAGCACCATTTGAAAAGAGAAAGGAGTTTCTCCTGGTGTCTTGGCCAACCATCCCCAAATAAAAAAATTGGTCACTCACTTCATGGCTGTTTGTGGGATATTGCTCTGCGCAAATTGGCTGCCGCATTCACCTGCAAAACACAGTCACTCCACTTTACATTATATCCTGGGAAGCACTTTGGAATGTCCTGACGTGAAAAGTGCTATACCAAATGCAAGGTTTATTATTATTTTGTACAGCCTTCTTTAGCTCATTCATGGCCTGGAATTTTATGACCAATATATATAATTGAAAACTTTGGGTTATATTAACTTGTTTTAACTTCAACTAGTGGATTTGTACATGACGGGATCCTATTTTATTAAAATCTCTGGTAGAGCAATAGTCACAAATGATGATTTTGTCCAGGATAGTATCAAAGTGCAGAATACATGGTGTGGGATTATCATTCCATCTCTCTGTTATGTAGTGGACATCTCCCACCCCCCGCAACAAAAAAACCCTCTAATGGTGGTTCTCCCAGGCACACATATCATTATGTCATTGTGATGACAAGATTTCCTCATGTACTGGGCATAATTTGCAGCAGGAGGTTTCTTTAGGGTCATAGGCTGTATAGAAGGCATAGAGTCTGTTAGCTTTATGTCAGTCTCCGGAACAATAAGGTGAAAGAGGTATGACTTGCTGGATTGAGCACCATGAACTGTTGATCCACAACAGCTTTCTATATTGTTCCACTGTCGGGCACCAGGAATGATAAATTAAACCTGCCCTGAGTGAAAAAGTTTGAATGATGAACTAAATCTTCCTAAACTTTATCTTATAGACTATGCTTACTATGCGTACAGTACTGCATTGGCAGAGGTACCGTCCTGCGGATGCAATGTTAAACCAAGTCCCTGTCCTCCTGTCCAGGTGGACCTTAAAGGTCCTCTGGCACTATTTGAAAACAGACGGGAGTTTCTCCAGGCATCCTGGCCAACAATCCCCCAAATAAAATTGGTCACTCACTCCATAGCATTTGTGGAACATTGCTGCTGCAAATTGGCTGCCGCATATACTTTGAAGTATATTCTGTGAAGTGCTTTGAGACGTCTTAACAGTGTGATAGGGCACTATATCAAATGCAAGGATTATTATTGTTATATCCTTTGAAGTGCATTGAAACGTCACGATGACATGATAATGCGCTATATCAAATGCAAGGATTATTATATTATTATCTTGTGCAGAGTTTACTTAAGAGGTCATTGCTACAAAGATGAAGTGCTTCAGCTGCCTTGCATTTTCTTAAATAAACCCAAGGTCAGTCTCAGGGTAGAAGCTCTGGAGGAACGTTAGGCACTGACCATTTAAGTGAATGAGTGTGAAATGTAACTGAGTGTTGGGTATATTTTAAAAGTGTTTTACTGCAAACTTTGAGTTAATAGAGAATCACTACTCGAATACTGCTGGGAGGTCTCCTCCCCAGCCTTGGGTGCTCTATATGTACATGACCTTCAGTTTTAGTTAATAAGCTTTATATGGTCAGGGCCAAAGGTTTAGTGGCATTGTTTCTGTTGAGTTGTCCACTCAAGAGGCTGTGTGCGTGGTAAGGAAACACTCCCACTTAGTTTTATTGCTGTCATAAATGAAGGGGCGCAGGTGTTGTTGGCTGCCACTGCAGTGTAACAGCAAGTTCTCATTTTACTGGAATGTACTGAATCAAAACTTATCTTAGCTTCATATTTCCTGGTGTTGGGGGTGGTGTTGGGGAGAAGAGAGAAATAATGAGAGGGAGAGTGTGGCTCTGGTATGACAAACACATAGTTTACAGCTTGCTGTCTGCCATTCAAATTCAGGTTCAAATTCCTTTGGTTTTTATTCCCTATTGTCTCGTAAATTTCTTGTCGCCTGTAATCTATGGGCGGCCATCGAAACAACTTTAAAGGGTTCTCCTGGATGGGGAGGTAATAAAGAGAGGTGGGTGCAAGAATATAAGTAAGGGAAGAAATGTTTTTGATGCCCAGTTTTGATTCACAGTGACAAAGCGATGCCTGTGAGTTTAAAGCTATCCAATGAAACAGCAAGTGGGGCACAGTGTGATGTTCACACAATGAAGCCACTCAATAAACACACAACCCTCTGCTAAATCACAGCTTTGTCATCTTAACGTTAGCCAGGGCAGCTGGCAACTCTACCATTGAAAAGTAATCAAAATCGTCAGACTGACTGTAGGATGTCAATCAGGTCCTCGATACCATCCAATTCCCGATCTCGAGCATATAAATAATCCTTGCATTTGATATAATTTATAATATGATAATATAATATGCATTTAAGCAATTGGCTTCTGCGGTTCACCCACAAAATATACAGATAATTCACTTCACAGTATATTCTTTGAGACGTCTCAACTTGATAAGTCGCTATATCAAATGCAAGTATTATTATTATATAGTTCCTTATCATGTCATCGAGACGTCTCAAAGCTTTTCACTGGATTCACTGTAGAGTGGTATGACTGTGCATTTTGTGGGCATATTGTTGAGTACATGTGGAGAGCGAACACTGGAATTGACATGGGGGGAATTAGCTCTTTTGAAAAAGTATTATATTCAAATTATAGTTTTGAGTATACTGAAACCACATAACACTCACCTTTAATTGTTTAGCTTTTTTTTAGCATGTTTTACAGATCCAGAAGTAACTGGTATGCTGGCCTATGGTAAGATTAACAGCACTTGATGGCTAGTTAAAGCATGCTTTGGCCAGCCATTTCTCCCTCCCTTCAAGAGCCCCTGAAATCTCTCCTAAAGGGCCTTTCGACTTTATGTTATTTTATTGTTTTGTTATGATGCGTTTTGCTACCCAGAGAGTGTTCAGAAAAGTGTGAACGCTGCAAAATATATGCTGTGTGTAGTAGCTACCTTGTTTTATAATTCAGATTTTTTTTCAATCTATGTCCAGTGCCGAATAAGCCAATATAAATGTAAGAGGCATGGGAGAATATAACTGAGGTATAAATGAGTGAGAACAGTTTTTCTTATTTCAATAGAGGCACGAATGACTTTGGGACTTTTCAAATTTGATTGAATTTCTTTGACTTGAAGTGTTGTGCGACATTTTTACTGCCTGTTCTTAATGCAAGTCTGGAAGACTGTAAACTGTTCAGACTGAGGTGAGTAGCTTTGTTTTGCAGCTACAAGACCATACTTGTATATTATCGCACTTTCATAGTAACATATGCCTGGAGGTTTATAACCAGCCTGACAGGTTGTTGGCACATCCCACTATTCAATATAATTATCATAACAATAATAAATCATCGATAATCTTCAACAGTATTTAATACCGAGCAGTCGGAGAAGCCTGGTCGCTCACCATCAGAACATTAACAATGTCTGGAAGGATGGCTTGACTGGAGAGATCCTTCACAGCGCTGGACTCTGAATACAGATGTTCACTTTGCTGCAAAAAAGAATAAATAGGGTTCTCTAAAATGTGTTCTTCAGTGTGCTTGTTCAGATTCAAGTCATCATGACTTACTAGTGATACAAGAGTTCACTGAGTTTCCCCACGTCTTTTTAACAATGATAGCAATGCATTTATTTAGTGCCCTTCACGTAGGGTAACATATGAGAGTGCTTTTACAGGGATGGGTGGACACTGAGCAGGTTTACCAATTTTTTTTTTCTCCTCTGAACATAACGTTTTTTAGGTTCTTTCCCCTTCTTAGTCGCTTTTGTGTCTCTTCTGATCTTCCCTTCCATGTTTTGAGTTATTTCATTCAATGATGACATGTCTTGTTCCTTGCTGTTCCCACGGTCATTGTGTTCTGCATTCTCTGTTTCTCTCTCTCGTGTATCCGCCTGAATGTTTTAACAGGATCAGAAAAAAGTTTAGAATTACTTGTGAGATCTTTTACTCAATGCTATAGAACCAAATGACTGAGAAATAATTAATTGGGGTTCTGATTGAATAAAGCATTTGGAGATAAAAGGATTTAGAATGTGACAAAAAATAATCAGTTTTGTCTCAGTTCTGTATTACATGAAACCCTTTTGGGAAATTAATCTTACAGTGGCTTATCTCAGCTCTGAACACCGTGGTGAATGTAGGTTATAATTTTACAAACGTAAAGGTTTCTTTCTGCAAAATCTATTGTCTCACAATTTTTGTTCAGTTAGGGTTGCTTAAATCCCTCTATAAAACAAATATTGATTTCAAGGGAAATATCAGATTCACGGTGCTTTAGTCTGATTATTACAGTATAAGGTTTTTGCACCACCTGGTTCAAACTTTTACAAAAGCGCAATAGTTGTCTAATCCTATAAGCGTACCTATAAATACACAGATCTTTGATATATTGCTACAGCCATCCAAATGGCGATTGTGTTACTTGCATGTTCCAATTATATGCTAACCAATTGTTCTTTTTTCTTTATAAAAAAAATTCTATACAACCTTGAAGACATTTGAGTTTACAATGTACTCACTGGAGACCATGCAGACTACCTGCAGGTGAGACTCAGCCGTCCTCCGACTAAATACAGACAGCGATGATCCATTTCACTAGGGCTTCTCCAATTACACACATAGTTTCTATTGAGAGTTTTAAGAAAAATAATGACATTTTATTAAAAAAAAGTTGCCATTTTTTTCCCCTCTCTTATAGTGATAGCTCCTGTTGAAGGGCAGTTCCATGGGTTCTGGCAGTCCTTCAGTACGTCACCTAAATATCCATTCTTCATATGGTTTCAGCTGGTTTAGACTCCAGCAATACCTCAACACACACTTTGGAGTCCCCAAGCCTTGGTTCTTGCCAATCTGCACGTAATCTCTCGAATTAGATAAACAATGTGCGCATTCAGTTCCGATAAATAAACCTGGAATTTCTACATATACGTGGAAGCACTCAGGGACGCTACACTGAGTGAAGGGTGCTATATAAATGCAAGTAGTTGTAGGCGGGATGCAATGGAACCCTCAGTTTGGTTTGGATGCTCTTTAAGCGTGGCGACGACATGCGTCAGATACACAGCTGACCAAAAAAGAGATCTGGCTTAGTCACTGAGTGTGCAGTACAGAAGCATTATCCTCCCACGTTCAATCTTGTTTGGTGCCTGATTGAAAATAACAGCCGATTTGAGGTGTCATTCCACACCGTCTCATCAAATATACAAGATAGACAGGAAATTCTTTATTGCTCGCTACCTTGTTTCAGCTTACAGGTTACAAAGTAGTCACAGCATTGCTTTTCTGATCAGGTATTTGTTCATAACCTGGAGCACATGGATCAAATCAGAGGCTTCAAGATCATTGCTCATACCTTTCCCATTCACACTATGAGTGCATGATTCACTGTCCGGTTTGATGTTGCTCCATACTATATATTTTTTTGAATCTTACCTGCTTTTCACTGTCGAGGCCATTGTCTTGGTGACTTTTTAAAAAATCATAGCAATAACTCTGTGCTAGTTGTTATTTGGCTGCCATTATATTGAGGGTAGGTGAGTGCCTCTATTAGCCCAAGTTATGTGCTGGGATGGGGGTTGGCTGCAATCTGAGTGAAAAGAATTGAAATGGCAAAGATGAAAATCAAAGTACTTTTTTTTAAGAAAAGGGTTTGTTTAGGAAGTTGTGAAGTAGAATATTAACCTCGTAGAATCTGACCAAATGACAGAAAAACCATGGGATCCATAAAAAGAGCAGGAAAATGATCAGCAAACTAAAATACTAGGTTTGAGACTTTGTAGCAAATGGAGATGTTTACCCTAACAATTATGCTATTTGCATGATAAAACTCTCTGCACATGTGGGACATTCAGTTTATTATGCCAGTAGCATACTCACAATCCAATCTTTAGTGCCTAAACACTGACCTACTTTCACTGCAGTACCAGCGTAATACACCAACCACTACTCGGATATCATCAAACCATCATCCCCGCAGAGCTTCATGAAATGTGGAATATGCTGCCAAAACCAGACTGCATCTCAAAATAAACTGGGAAAGCTAAGAAGGGAGAAGGTGGCTTGTAATATTTTATACTAACAATAATAATAATAGTCCTTGCATTTGGTACAGTGCCTTATCACATCAAAACGTCTCAAAGTGCTTTACTCGATAAGCTGTAAAAGTGGATTGACTGTGTATTTTGTGGACAAAAATAAATTATTTGGACAAATCCACAGGGAAGGAATAACTCTACCCTTTAAAGATCAAGCCTATTAGCCAATAACAAAGCAACCAATTCAAGTCATTTCGGTTCTACCTCTGAATAGGAGCTGCTGGTGTGGATGAGTTGAAGATAGCACTTTTATTCAGCGCTGCCTGACACTCTGGAAGTCAGTTACCAGGTAGTTACCAGTCTGAGGGCTCATTCCAATCACTGATACTCTGACAGATAATTCTTCAATCTCCACTGTCACCATGTTTAACACACTCCTTTTGCTTCAGCAAAGGATGCGTGTTTTGTGTGTTAGTTTTGCTTCAAACTGGCATCCCAGGGAATGAGTAGAGTTGGTCTGCGCTGGACTCCTGTTGTGGTATTCTTTGGTCTAAAACAAGCAAAATTAGTCTTGAAATTACTAATGGATCAAGGCATCTGCTTCTCCTGTCTCCTGCATCTGTTTGAGTTCAGTGGTGAATCCCATCTAAATATGTACTCGACAACTCAGATGTCTGACTCACTGAATCCTTCGTACCGCTTTCCATTTCAGCAGATGTTCCTTGCGTTGCGTAAAACGTGCTTTGTAGGTTCATTGGGAAGTTTGTTCAGGGGGTCAGTTTGTAGAATGGACTGTTCGAAAATATTTGTAGAGTCATGTTGGCCAATGGGCTAAAAACAGACAAACTATCTGCTCCTGAATGAACTTCTGAATGTGACTTCCAAATGTTCTTCTAATCTTTGTTTAAATTTTAAAGAACTTTAATGGTTCCTCAGATTGTTAACTTGGCAAAATGTCTGCTGCTTTGTCAGAGTCTTACTTTGACATCCATAACACATCCATGGACAAATCCAGAAGGCTTCCGATTTTTGGTTGTATTGGGCAAGGAATATAAACCAGAGTGTTTCACTGCGTGTTTCCAGTACAGTTAATGCCTTCACTTAACTGTTATAAATACAAACCTAGGCTTACATTGGAATTAAGTGAATTTACCGTATTTGAGGTGAATATTATTCTGTATTTGAGATTTTGGGCCACATTAGATACTGCAAATTGGTCAAATTACATGCTTGCCTAGGTATAATACTGAACACCTGTTTGTATAAATATTCCCTAGTATTCCTGCCCACAAAATACAGAATCACTATACTTTACAGAATATCCTGTGATGTGCTTTCGGATGTCCTCCCAACGTGAAAGACACTATACCAAATGTAAGGATTATTATTATTATTCTCTACTGTTTTATAGTGTTCCCTGGTATTCTCTAGTATTCTCCAGTATTCCCTTTCATTATCCAGTATTCTCCAATATTCCCTAATATTCTCTGGTATTTCACAGCATTTCCTTGTATTCTCTAATATTCTCTAGTATTTCATGGTATTCTGTTGTATTTCCCAGTATTCTCTAGTATTTCATCGTGTTTGTTCTATTATTTCTGTTTTTGTTATCAGTCGGTTTCTTTAAAGAGGCAGTGACTGTCAGTCATAAATTGAGCAGCGCATTGCTTGGGTAAGTGCTGTAGATTGACCTTGGTGCAGTATTATGGCTGTTACATGAGTTTGTTGATTGTTTCTGGAGACACGTCTGTCTCAGGAGGCAACTTTCTTTTGAGCTCTACTAGCCAAATAAGTGCCAAGGTTTCCCACTCATGATCATTATCCAGGGAACCATAATGGATATCGGATGAAGACCAGACATGTGCTTTCTCTCCCCCCTCCAGAGATAGAATAACCTGCTGCTACTCACTATTTAGGCTTGCATATTAAGGATAGTCACATGGACATGGTCAATCGATCATTACTCAGAAGGCAGGAGAGAAAATGGATATTGAAGCGAGAAAGTTCCCATCTGACTAGCCTTGAGTTGTGGCTCCTCAATAACTTGATTTATTACCGATTTCATATAATGGCTTTTAAAAACGTATGAGCTTCCTATAAATCCCCCTACTTCCATGCCCCTACCTCTGCGACTTCCTAACCCCCTACCATCCTGCTCCCTTCCTCCACTCAGCTGGTTCACCTCCCCCGCCTCGCTCGCCCCATTATTGGCGGATGGCCCAGCTCGGGTCCGTAACTCTGTCCAGCGCCTTGGGATGTCCTCCCGATGTGCAAGACGCTTTACAGATGTAATTTTGTTGTTGTTGTTGTAAATCTATAATAATCTTTGTGTCTTGCATAATGTCTTTTGTGCCAGGAGGATGTCTCAGATTACTTCACAGGATATACTATGAAGTGGAATGACTGTGCAGGCACTTTTGTAGGCAAATGCTATATGCTGTAGCCCAACTGAGCAAAACAAAGTCTCACAAATGGCGATGAAGTAAATGACCAATTTCAGTGCGAAGATTTTTGGCCAGAATTCTGGGACCGTAGTTTACCATCTCATCCAAAGCATAGCACCTCCAATAACGCAACTCCCCCTCCCCTCCCCTTTACTGCTAAACAGGAATGTCAGTTTAGACTATGTGAGTTCAAGTCCTGACTCAGAGGCGAGAGTGCTACCAACTGAGCTAGACTGGCACATATTTCCATTTGAACAATTGGCCTCAGGCAGATTTGATAATCTATTGCTGGTTTAATTCTATACGTATGCATTGCAGAGGTGAAAGGTGAATGACATTTTTCCTGGATATAGTATGTGAACGCTTTGAGACGTCCTCCCGATGTGAAAGATGCTGTACCAAATTCTTCTTCTTGTTATTTTCAGGTTATGCTCAGGTTTGCCAGAACAATGAGTCCTTTGTTTTTAAACCATTTCACTAAGTTCAGGTATTTACACTTCAAGAATTAGTTTTTCTCCCTGGAGGGAGAATTGTTGCTCTGCTGAAAGATTGCAAGATGTTAGTGAAACTATAATATGAACACTGCTAATAAAACTAAGCTCTTACAGGTTGAAATTTAGTACCAGATCAGTGTGCCCTTACATAGCCACTTTTACGAGTATAATATTTCAGAGTGTTTCACAAAGATAGTGGAGTCCTGTAGCTCAGTGGTTACAGCACTTACCTTGCAAGTGAGAGACCTGGCAGCGCGAAACCTTGGGAAAGTTTCCTTACTCCACATGCCTAATAATAATCCCTCAAGAAAATAAATAAATAAAATAATAATTTAGTCACTCAATCCACGACTGTTTGTGGGACACTGCTGTGCGCAATTGGCTGCTGCATTTCGCCCACAAATATACAGTCAATTTACTTCACAGTATATTCTGTGAATCACTTTGAAACATCTAGAAGACATGAAAAGCACTATATCAAATGCATGGATTATTATTATTATTTATTATAATGTAGATCTTCAGGGGAAGGGGTTGAGAATGTTGACCGCAGAACATGAGAGAAGTTTTTATGAGTTTTTTCGAGTAAGGGTGAGAAGGCTTCTTCAAAAGTGATTTTGGAAGAGAGTTTCAGAGATTCGACATAGTGTCTTTAATTTACTAATACTTTAATGTTTTTTCCTCAACCTCCCTCTGTAATCTCCAGAGATTGGAGTTTAGTGTCTGAAAAACCCTGATGGACACAGTGAGAAGAAAGCATTAGGTCTGAGATGGAGGAGCAGAATAAATGGGCAGGGGAATGGATCCGGAGTTGCAGAGGGAGGGTGGGGCAAAAGCATGAAGGTATTTGTAAATTAAAGAATTCAATACTTATATTGCCATTAGAATTTCTGCCAGACCAAATCATGCAGCAGTTGAACACATCCTGGAAATGCCGTTCACCTTTTCACCCCCGCATTGCACGATTGTGGATTAAACCAGCAATAATTTACTAAAATGTGAAATTCTGCAGATGCTGGAAATCTGAAAACAAAAACAGAAGTCACTGGGAACACTCAGCAGGTCTGGCAGCATCTATGGAGAAAGGAAAGTGAATCAACGTTTTGGCTCCACGACTGTTCTGACGAAGGGTCATGGGCCCGAAACGTTGAGTCATTTTCCTTTCTCCATAGATGCTGCCTGACCTGCTGAGTATTCCCAGTGACTTCTGTTTTTGTTAATAATTTACCAAACCTGGGTGTGGCAAATTTACACATATACAAAAATCTATATCTTATTTAGTTTCCGGTAGGAGTCCTGTCCCCTTGCATCTTTACTGTGGAATACTGATCTGTGGTGTCCCATAGCTTTGTGGTTAGAGCACTCGTCTCGCAAACATAAGGACCCGGGTTTGATTCCCGGACAGGACGAAACCTTAGGTAAGTTTCCTTACTCCACATGCCTCTGTTTACCCTAGCAGTAAGTAGGAATCCCGTTTTTAGACCTGATTTAATTAGTTGTTAACTGATTGGAGGATTGCTTTCTGGGCATAATAATCCCACAAAAAAAATTGCTCACTCAATCCATGATTGTTTGTGGGACACTTGTGCACAATTGGCTGCTGTGTTTCGCCCACAAAATACACAGTCAATTCACTTTACAGTATATTCTGTGAAACATCTCAACAATGTGATAAAGTGCTATAATCAAATGCAAGGATTATTATAATTATATTCTAAACAATTAGTTTCCTGTAGAATAGGATTCCCATCACCTCGCAGCATTTCTGTGAAATACTGACCTATGACTCCGCGGGGCTGATATCAGATGTGATTGTACACACAAGAGGGATGAAGGTACCTTAAAGGGCTTTCTGAACAACAACAACAACAAGATTGCATTTATAGAGCATCTTTCACGTCGGGAGGACATCCCAAGGCGCTGAAAACGAGGCAAAAACTGTTATTACTGTTTGGTGTTTTGTGTCTTGCCTCACAGTCTGCAGCTTCATCAGGCTAAAATTCTGTGTATTTGTTTTAGATGTTCAGATCGCTGGAGTCTTACTGCCGTCTCTGTGTATAATGGGTGCTTGAAAAGCTCTGCATACGATGTGGGAGTGAGCCCTTCCTCTCACTTCCGCCCCCCCCCCCCCCCC